>NW_028270149.1:45639186-45940831 GCF_037043375.1 Chiloscyllium plagiosum
GTGCATTGAAGAACCAATTAGGGACTCAGCTATTTTAGATTTAGTATGATTTCACATGAAAGAGCTAATTAATAAACTTGCTGTAAAGAAACCTTTGGGAAATATTGACTATAATAGGATAGAATTTTACACTAAGTTTGAAAATGGTACAGTTTGTTCTGAAATAACATTTTCAACCTGAGCAAAAGAAGCAATGAAAATGTGAGGATGCTGGAGATCTAAAACAAAAACAGAAAGTGCTGCAGATCTGGTAGCATCTGTGGAGAGAAAAATAGAGTCAATGTTTTGAGTCAAATGACTCTTCATCAGGTATACTGCAATGGTTTGCTATTGCTTTGTGCAGATCACTGACCAGAAATGACTCCTTATCACCTGCCAATTGCATCTGTTGAAAGTAATTTCAAACTAACAGTTAATCAGTTTAGCCACATTATGAATGTATCTTCTTTGGCCATTATACTGTGGAATGGTTCTGGAATGGAAATTCTGATTTAGAAATAGCAGCACGCCCCATTTCACCACAAGTCCTCCCCTATCAATGAAATAGGGCCAAAACCAGAAATTGCTGGGAAAATGTAGAACAAGATAGGTATTGAAGTAAGTACACTGGATCCAAAATGTTAACTCTGCTTTGACCTGCTGATCTCCCACAGCATTTCTGTTTTTTTTTCAACCTCCAATATCCACAAGTTCATTGAATGTTATTTTTTGGTCAATAAAAGTGCATTCTATAGTAACCATCCACTCAACTATCAAATCATGGACCAAAGAGAAAGTGATATAGAAAGATCCGAAGTCAAAGAAAAGCCAAACGTAACTTGCTACAGCTTATCTAATCGTTCATCCACACAATTTAATCATATCCAATTAATTCAGCTATCTTTTCACCAATCCATTCATCCCTCCATCTAATAACCAGCCCAAAACTCTATTATATTTTTCTTTTAATTTCAATATTATTAATCCATCCATTAGCATGATATCTGTCTTCCAAGCTATTCATCTACCAACCCTTCTCACAAGTAATCTATCCACCAATCTTATCCATTCATATATCACCCATCCAACAATCTATCTATTTATTTATTATTCTATCAATCAACACATTTTCCAGTGATGAGATGGAATGAGCAAATGAACCATTGAATACCCAACTCCACTTTAGGCATCAAAATTAGGGGGTGGCACAGTGGCAAAGTGGTTAGCACTGCTGCCTCAGAGACCCGGGTTCAATTCCCGCCTTAGGTGACTCTCTGTGTGGAGTTTGCACATTCTCCCTGGACTGCGTGGGTTTCCTCCGGGTGCTCTGGATTTCTCCCACAATCCAAAAATGTGCAGGTTAGGTGGATTGGCCATGCTAAATTGCCCATAGTGTTAGGTGAAGGGGTAAATGTAGGGGAATGGGTCTGGGTGGGTTGCGCTTCGGTGTGGACTTGTTGGGCCGAAGGGCCTGTTTCCACACTGTAAGTAATCTAATCTAAAAAAGTGTTCATTGTTTTACCCCAGTGAGGAGAGAGCCTCTAGATAGTCCAGGGACTTCTCCATTGAACAAAGGAAAATATGTAGTTTAAATCCAGTTACTCAGCTCATTTTAGCTGGTTATCATCTAACTACTCATCCAGTTATCTGGGGGTCTTAAAATCACGTGAGTGCGTGGTCAAACCATTCCTTTCTATCCCATGATGAATAGCAGACTTTGGACCAATCAGATACAGAGATTTCCACCAGCATTCCTCAAGCCTGTACCTCATCTAATTGTCTCTACACAAGCAGCTACATCTGCTTGTGTTCCCCTGGGCCTATTGCATACATTTCACAAAACCCTCAGTGTGTTATTTTAATCTAATTACCTTGGATATACTCCTTCTATGAAGACAGCTAATTACCTTAGTTTATAGGTTAACTTCAAACAGCAGACTATGAAAACTGCTGTTGCAGCTAAAGATCTTTTTCAGTCATTTTATGTCAATGGAGAACCACTTTCAGCCATTTTATACAGCTTCAGGTGTGGGCAATCTCTAGATCTCTAAATCTAGAGATCCACAAATCTATTCATCCAACTGTTCATCCACAGAGCATCCAGTGACCCCCATAAACTGATAGAGATACCTATCTTTCCAGCTAATGTCCCCTGATCCAATCAACAACAGGAACCCTGTGCCTGGCAGAATGAGGAAAGGAAATGGTGATTAATAAAAAGTGTGATCAGCAGTATCAGAACATATGAGTTTGTTGAATTATGCTCTAAATTTTCAGTACAGTTTTGGTTCTACAGCTTTGATTCTATTTTATTTTCAGGGTTATCTGAACACCTCTAAGAAACTCTTAAAGCAGCAGCACTCAATGAAAGCTTGCTTCAGGAGATTAGGTCAGAGATCAAATGTCAGAACATGAAAGTTTTGTTTTCAGTCTAAACTATGAACTTTATCCAGCCTTTGCCAATTCACTGAACAATGTTCTGTTGGGCTATTCAGTGGACTCATTGTGAATTTGGTTTCTACAAGTTTTAAAATGATTTCAATTCACTGCATGAGATGCAGAGCTGAAACAAAAACATTCTTGGGCATTATTGTTTTACTTCTGTATTACATTTCTGATGGTGAAATCATTAAAAAAGAATACAGTTGGTTTGACAGCACAGAACCAGATAAGTTAATTGTTGTTTTAAGTGTTTCCCATAGAAAGGCTGCAATTGTGAGTAGAGTGCGTCCTTTCTTGATTATATGTTTTTGGAGATACGTCTCTTGATTAAACTTAAAATATAAGCCATAACTATTAATTTAACCTGGGGCAGTGTTTTGTAGATGAATAAGACAGTGTTATTTTCTGGGTCTGTAGATTGTGAAGGAGCAAAAATGGCCTTTGCAGTGATATGTACTTCATGAGAGATGTGGGAATTTAAAGAGAGTTCAAGGGTTACTGTGGATTATATCTGCCATAAATGCTGTTGGACGTGAATCTTATCAGATCAAATGGATCGGTTGGAGAGACAGTTAGAAGCAATAAGGTATTTGCAACAGCAACAGTTTGTGATGGATGGCAGTATAGGAAGGGGGGGAAAGTCTCAGATACAGTCACATAGATGGGTTAACTCCAGGGAAGGTAAGAGAGGTAGTCTCCTAGTGCAGGCGTCTTTTGTGGAGATACCCATTTCAAACAGGTATGCTGTTTTGGAAAATGTAGGGGGTGATGGATTCTCAGGGGAACGTAGAATGAACAGCCAAGTTCCTGGTATTGAGACTGGCTCTACTGCAACGAGGCGTATGTCAGCTTCCAAGAGATCAATTGTGTTAGAGGATTCTGTAGTCCGAGGTTCAGACAGACGTTTCTGTGGCCAGTAGCAAAAAAGCAGAATGGTGTGTTGCTTCCCTGATGCCAGGATCAAGGATGTCTCAGAGGGTGCAGAATGTTCTCACGGGGGAGAGGGGCCAGCAAGAGGTCATTGTCCACATTGGAACCAGTGACGTAGGAAGGAAAAAGGTTGAGATTCTGAAGGGAGATTACAGAGAGTTAGGAAGAAATTTTAAAAGAAGGTCCTTGAGAGTAGTAATATCTGGATTACTCCCAGTGCTACGAGTTAGTGAGGACAGGAATAGGGTGATAGAGCAGATGAATGCATGGCTGAGGAGCTGGTGTATGGGAGAAGAATTCACATTTTTGGATCATAGGAATCTCTTTTGGGGTAGAAGTGACCTGTACAAAAAGGATGGTTTGCACCTAAATTGGAAGGGGATTAATATATTGGCAGGGAAATTTGTTAGAGCTACTTGGGAGGATTTAAACTAGTAAGGTGAGGGGGGTGGGACCCAGGGAGACAGTGAGGAAAGGGGTCAATCTGAGACTGAGACAGTTGAGAACAGAAACGAGTCAAACAGTCAGGGCAGGCAGGGACAAGGTAGGACTAATAAATTAAACTGCATTTATTTCAATACAAGGGGCCTAACAGGGAAGGCAGATGAACTCAGGGCATGGTTAGGAACAGGGATTGGGATATCATAGAAATTACAGAACCATAGCTCAGGGATGGGCAGGACTTTCAGGATACAAATGCTACAGGAAGGATAGAAAGGGAGGCAAGAGAGGAGGGGGAGTGGAACTTTTGGTAAGGGATAGCATTACAGCTGTGCTGAGGGAGGGTATTCCCGGAAATGCATCCAGGGAAGTTATTTGGGTGGAACTGAGGAATAAGAAAGTGATGATCACCTTATTGGGATTGTATTATAGACCCCCTAATAGTCAGAGGGAAATTGAGAAACAAACTTATAAGGAGATCTCAGCTATCTGTAAGAATAATAGGGTGGTTATGGTAGGGAATTTTAACTTTCCTATAGACTGGGATTGCCATAGTGTTAAAGGTTTAGATGGAGAGGAATTTGCTAAGTGAGTACAAGACAATTTTCTGATTCAGTATGTGGATGTACCTACTACAGAAGGTACAAAACTTGACCTACTCTTGGGAAATAAGGCAGGGCAGGTGACTGAGGTGACAGTGGGGGAGCACTTTGAGGCCAGCGACTATAATTCTATTAGATTACAAATAGTGATGAAAAAGGGTAGACCAGATCTAAAAGTTGAAGTTCTAAGTTGGAGAAAGGCCAATTTTGATGGTATTAGGCAAGAACTTTTGAAAGCTGATTGGGGGCAGCTGTTCGCAGGTAAAGGGACGGCTGGAAAATGGGAAGACTTCAGAAATGAGATAATGAGAATCCAGAAAAAGTACATTCCTGTTAGGGTGGAAGGAAAGGCTGGTAGGTATAGGGAATGCTGGATGATTAAAGAAATTGAGGGTTTGGTTAAGAAAAAGAAGGAATCATATGTCAGGTATAAACAGGATAGATCGAGTGAATCCTTAGAAGAGTATAAAGGAGTATACTTAAGAGGGAAATCAGGAGGGAAAAAAGGGGACATGAGATAGCTTTGGCAAATAGAATTAAGGAGAATCCAAAGGGTTTTTACAAGTGTAACTCGTGAGAGAATAGGGCCCCTCAAAGATCAGCAAGGCGGCCTTTGTGTAGAGCCGCAGAAAATGAGGCAGATACTAAATGAGTATTTTGCATCAGTATTTACAGTGGAAAAGGATATGGAAGATATAGACTGCAGGGAAATAGATGGTGGCATCTTGCAAAATGTCCAGATTACAGAGGAGGAAGTGCTGGATGTCTTGAAATGGGTAAAGGTGGATAAACCCCCAGGACCTGATCAGGTGTACCTGAGAACCCTGTGGGAAGCTAGAGAAGTGATTGCTGGGCCTCTTGCTGAGATATTTGTATCATTGATAGTCACAGGTGAGGTGCTGGAAGACTGGAGGTTGGTAAACGTGGTGCCATTGTTTAAGAAGGGTGGTAAGGACAAGCCAGGGAACAATAGACCTGTGAGCCTGACTTCGGTGGTGGACAAGTTGTTGGAGGGAATCCTGAGGGACAGGATGTACATGTATTTGGAAAGGCAAGGACTGATTAGGGACAGTCAACATGGCTTTTTGTGTGGTAAATCATGAGTTTTTAAGAAAGTAACAAAGAGAATTGATGAGGGCAGATCGGTAGATGTGATCTATATGGACTTCAGAAAGGCGTTCAACAAGGTTCCCCATGGGAGACTGATTAGCAAGTTTAGATCTCATGGAATACAGGGAGAACTAGCCATTTGGATACAGAACTGGCTCAAAAGTAGAAGACAGACGGTGGTGGTGGAAGGTTGTTTTTCAGACTGGAGGCCTGTGACCAGTGGAGTAACGCAAGGATCGGTGCTGGGTCCTCTACTTTTTGTCATTTACATAAATGATTTGGATGCGAGCATAAAAGGAACAGTTAGTAAATTTGCAGATGACACCAAAATTGGAGGTGTAGTGGACAGCAAAGAGGGTTACCTGAGATTACAACATGATCTTGACCGGATGGGCCAATGGGCTGAGAAGTGGCAGATAGAGTTTAATTCAGATAAATGCGAAGTGCTGCATTTTGGGAAAGCAAATCTTAGCAGGACTTATACACTTAATGGTAAGGTCCTGGGGAGTGTTGCTGAACAAAGATGTGCAGGTTAGGTGAATTGGCGATGCTAAATTGCCCAAAGTGTAAGGTGCATTAGTCAGAGGGAAATGGGTCTGGGTGGGTTATTCTTCACAGGGTCGGTGTGGACTGGTTAGGCCGAAGGGCCTGTTTCCACACTATAGGGAATCTAAAAAAAAAAGACACCTTGGAGTGCAGGTTCATAGCTCCTTGAAAGTGGAGTCGCAGGTAGATAGGATAGTGAAGAAGGCGTTTGGTTTGCTTTCCTTTATCGGTCAGAGTATTGAGTACAGGTGTTGGGAGCTCATGTTGCGGCTGTACAGGACATTGGTTCGGCCACTGTTGGAATATTGTGTGCAATTCTGGTCTCCTTCCTATCGGGAAGATGTTGTGAAACTTGAAAGGGTTCAGAAAAAATTTGCATGGATGTTGCCAGGGTTGGAAGATTTGAGCTATAGGGAGAGGTTGCACAGGCTGGGGCTGTTTTCCCTGGAGCATCAGGGGCTGAGGGGTGACCTTATAGAGGTTTACAAAATTATGAGGGGCATGGTAAATAGGCAAAGTCTTTTCATTGGGGTCAGGGAGTCCAGAACTAGAGGGCATAGGTTTAGGTTGAGAGGGGAAAGATATAAAAGAGACCTAAGGGGCAACTTTTTCAGACAGAGGGTGGTACGTGTATGGAATGAGCTGCCAGAGGAAGTTGTGGAGGCTGGTACAATTGCAAGATTTAAAAGGCATTTGGATGGGTATATGAATAGGCAGGCTTTGGAGGGATATGGGCCAGGTGCTAGCAGGTGCGACTAGATTGGTTGGGATATCTGGTTGACATGGACGGGTTGGACCGAAGGGTCTGTTTCCATGCTGTACATCTCTATGACTCTATGACTGGTTATCGTGTCACCTCTTAGTTCCATTTAATAAATAACTCCAAGGCTGAGAAGTGGTTCTCACATAAAAATGTGGGCAGTTTGCATCCAAAGAACTGAATCACTGGAATTTGAGCCTCAGTGTTCACTAAATAATACTTGTTCAGTAGATACCAGTTGGAAATCCCTATGCAGTTTATGAGTCAAGACTCTGGAAAGTGAACAAAAACAGGCAACAGCTACATTCCTGAGCTCTGCATTAAGTAAGCTAAAAAATAAAATCTTATGTACCCTGCAGCATCCACCAGTATTTTCTTTAAGGATTGTTCAGTGGGAACTTGCAGATCCATAAAAACTGTGAGGGTAAGGCACAGCAGAAAATCTTGACATCGGGGTCCTGAAACTGACATCGGGGTCCTGAAGATAACATCAGCTGCCTGAGGAAGATGTTCAAGTATTGTAATGCTTGTTTTGGGCAAGCACTGGGAGGTTATCAGCTGTCTCAGAGCTCCCTGTTCACACCACTGTTGGGCTCATCAGGGATCAATTTACCCAATTTGCCCCCTGCAGATTTTTATTCCAACGGGTATTAAAATAAATATTAAATACCAGGAACATGCTGTTCTGTGGTAGAACTAATTAAATCTTATTCTGCTTAATAAATATCAACTGTAACCAGAAAACATTACAAATAATCCTCAATCTGTTTAAATAACAGGCACTTAAACAAGTAAAACTGAGTAATTTACATCTTGTGGAATGAAGATTATCTCTTACAGAAAGTCAATAAATAATGCGTAACCAGTTCTGCACTGTTATAGACAATCCCAAGTGTAAAGCTGTTGAGGAATGGTTGGAAAAAATTAGGTCTTAATGCCTGGAAACAAGATTGCAAAGGATGATTGTATTAATAAATGTTTTGATAATCCATTCTCTACATCATTTATAAATAAAGTTAACAGCAAGTGATCTAAAAATAAACATCCATAAAACTCAACTTGTCAGAACTCCCAGCTGGAGCCTTGTTCATTTATAATCTCTTCTTATTTCTAAATACAAAATACATTGCAGTCGAACTAGATATCTTGGTATCAATTCCATAGAGTTTATGTGGTTTTAAACTGTTATATGTTAAACCTTACATAATATCTCCCAGGATAGACCTCATTTAATAACCAGCTTGCAAATGTCATTATATTTGTGAGACACAAACTGCCATTTCTAAATCTGCACTGAGCAGTGCTCATGTTAAATGCTAACAGCCAATAAATTGATGTAACGCGTTTTCCTATTACTGAGATTAAGCTAATTGCACGCAGTTCTTAATTTCAATTTTCACTCAGTTTGAACATTTCTTATTCTACACTGTTAGGTAAAATCTCATTATCTAAATTACATTTATAACATATTAAATAGGGTTTCAAGTGTCAAAGCAGAATGAATTTTTCAGGCCTCAAACCATAAACCCTACTGGCATCTGCCTATATTAACGTTTCTGAGATGTGTTTCACCTGCTGCAGATATCCTTTCACTCTCAATCATTTTTGACATTTGTTTGTCAGAACATTACATCCTGAACCAAAATTTTAGATCTAGAGGTAAATTGTTTTGTCTATATAGAAGAACCAAGTAGAATAGTCCTCTGGAGCAGACTGGTAGCTACACAATAAGATAATTTGTTTCTTGAAAAGCAATTGCAAAATTGGATCTTAACTTTTCCTACTGAGTAAGTTCTAACCTTTGTGTTTGTTGGGTTAAAGGTCTATTTTATTACTGAGAGTGTTTCCTTCTCTGTACTTTGAAAGTCTCATCCACTGAGCAAAACCAATAAATGATGAAGGTGGTAGTTGATTGTATCATCCACAGTTTTAGACAAACAGTGGGTGTGACAAGTTGCATTAGAGGTGAAATCTTAAGGGAAGATTTCAAGATAAAGAAAAATATGATACAAGTAATATTCAGGATAGATCCCCAGGTTGCATTTGCTTGGAAGGTACATTTTTGTAAATATCGTATCAGATGTAGGTTTGATGAAAATACTTAACTTACTGACATCTTCTTCTTTATGCCTGGAATTTCAGAGGGTAATCATTTCACAATGAAAGCAAGGTTAATTGATTTTTCAGAACTGAAGATGAAACATTAAGATCTTTCAATCTTTACAATCAGGGAGTGGGGATGAAATAGTGACAACATAGCCATTACATTTTCCTTCCAACAAATATGTCAGTCTATCAGCAATGTACAAACAGAGTACCATGTGGAAATTGGACCCTAAATTAATATTTCAAATGCATTATTACAACTTCTTGCATGTAAATAAGACTAAGAAAAGCAATCGCTGAAATATTCAACTCTTGAATTATAAATTGTTAGGATAACCTCTGGGATTATCAGATTAAAACAGATATCAGTTTCTATTTTTGGTATGTAGATTGTGCCTGATCGTGCGCATGGGATGTTATGCTGCTAGTCATCCATTTTCCAAAGCAGAAAGTTAGAGCTGATCCATCTTCCACAACTCTTTACTTGTATTTAAAATTTTAGTAAAAATTGCAGTCTGTTCTTTCACCTTCCCAACCAAGTTCACTTACTCGGAAAAAATCAGTTGTTTATTTTTATTTTAATAACCCACCATCAATTTATCCACTCCTCCAATTAACAATCTATCAACATTGCCCACCAGGAACAATTTTGACAATTTAGAGCAGAAGGGATGGAGGCTGGAGCAGATGCATACTTCTCTTGCAGGATGTGGGAGGTAAGGGTCACCACTAGTGTCCCTGCTGACTTCACCAGCAAGAAGTGCACTTAACTCCAGCTCCTCACACACTGCAAACTGGACCTGGATCTGGATGAACTCTGGATCATTCAGGAGACTGAGTGGGTGATAGAGAGGGGTTAAAGGGAGGTAGTCACACCTAAATTATAGGATAAAAGTAACTGGGTGACCATCAGGAGAGGAAAAGGGAATAAGCAGTCAGTGCAGGAATCCGTTGTGGCCATTCCCCTCAATAATAATTATATCACTTTGGATACTGGTGGTGATGAGGATCTACCAGGAGAAAGCCACAGTGGCCAGGTTTCTGGCACTGAGCTTGGCTCTGTAGCTCAGAAGGGAAGTGGGGAGAATAGGAGAGTCAAAGTGATCGGAGATTTAATGGTTAGAGGAACAGACAGGAGATCCTGTGGTTGCAAACCAGTCTCATGGATTGTATGTTGTCTCCTGGGTGCCAGAGTCAGGGTTGCCTTAGATTGAGTCTACAGAATTTTTAAGGGGGACGGTGATCAACCAGAAGTCATGGTACATATCGATACCAATGACATAGCTAGGAAATGGGATGAGTAACTGAAAAGTGAATATATGGAATTAGGTTGGAAGCTAAAAGGCAGGACGAGAGAGTAGTAGTCTTAGGATTGCTACAGGTGCCACAGGCTAGTGAGGCTAGGAACAGAGTGTGAGTGCAGCTAAACATGCAGCTACAGAGCTAGTGTGGGAGGGAAGGCCTCAGATGTGTGGATCATTGGGATACCTCTGGGGAAGATGGGACCTGTACAAGGACGACAGGTTGCACTTAAACTGGAGGGGTACCAATACCTTGGGCAGGAGGTTTGTGAGAGCTCTTTGAAAGCATTTAAACTAGTTTGGCAGGGGGATGTGAACCGGAGCTATGGACCAGAGGATGGGGTAACTGGTGAACAGGCAGATACAGCATGCAGAGAGTCTGGGAGGAAGGATAGATAGTTGATAGGACAAATTTGCAGTTAGTGTGATTGGTTAAAGTGTCTCTATTTTAACATAAGGAGTATCAGGAATAAGGGTGATGAACTTAAAGCATGGATCAGTACTTGGAACTATGATGTTGTGGCCATTATGGAGACTTGGATATCACAGGGCAGGAATGGTTGTTGGATGTTCCAGAGTTTAGATGTTTCAAAAGGAATAGGGAGGGAGTTAAAAGAGGTGGGGAAGTGGCATTGCTAATCCGGGATAGTATAACAGCTGCAGAAAGTGAAGTCACCGAGGAGGGTTTGTCTACTGAGTCATTATGGTGGAAGTCAGACACAGGAAAGGAGCAGTCATTTTATTGGGAGTTTTCTATAGACCTCCCAATGGCAACAGAGACACAGAAGAGCAGATTGGGAGACAGATTTTAGAAAGATGCAGAAGTAACAGGGTTGTTGTCATGGGTGACTTCAACTTCCCTAATATTGTTCGGAACTTCCTTAGTGCAAATAGTTTGAACGGAGCAGACTTTGACATGCATGTCCAGGAAGGATCCTGACTGAATGTGTAGATAGGCCGACTACAGGGAAGCATAATACTGAATATGTCTTCTAGAAATAGAAATATGTTACACCTACTGATTTTTCTTTATTAACTCTGCTTTATATATCCTGAAAAAACTAAAAAATTTGTAAAACATGTTTTCAAACACAGTGATAGCACTCTTATTCCTAAGTTAAAATGTTATGGTTCAAATTGCACTCCAGAACTTGAGCATAAAAATCAGTTCTGGCATTCCAATGTGGCAACTTTAATATGTGCCATCTTTTAGATAAAGTATCAAACTGAGGACACATCTCTCTGCTTGTGTGGACATGAAAGATCCCATGGCACTGTTTTGAAAAATGTGGGGAGTTTTCTCCCCTATCCAAGGTAGTGCTCATCCCTCAATAAATATCATAAAGACAGATTAACTCTGGTTATTATCTCTTTGCTGTTTCTGGGAACTTGCTGCACACGAACAAACTTCTATATTTCCTGCAGATTAAATACAGTTTTAAAGTACTTCATGGGCTGAAAAGTGTTTGGACTGAGAAAAGTGCTCTATAAATGCACATCTTCCTTTCTGTATAGTTCATAAACTCATTTTTAGTCATTTACAATTGGCTATAGTCTTCATAGACTCCTTTATTTACTCCCTAACGTTGCCTGGGAAAACAGTTTTCAACTCTCTTCATAACATTTTACCAGATTGACATCTGAAGAATATCAAAGAGATGTAGGAGCAGTGTTGGCAAGTAATGAGATTAGTTTAGTAAGATTGGGTGGGAAATCCTACTACGCTCTGCATTGAGAAGCGCTACAATAAATGCGACAACTCAGACTTAGCTGGCCAGTTGTAAGATACAGCTGTACAGTAAATCAGAAGTCTTACTTGCTACTCTATTCGAGAGACTTTCCAGTGATTTACCTTATAGCAGATCCGATCCCGTAAAATTGCATTTCCTTGCATAATTGGAATGTGGGAATGTTCCATAAATAGTATTATTGGTACTTTGTCAGATTGTGTTAACTGTTCTCAACTGGAAGATTCATTGAATTGGTACAGTAAACTTGAACTTCCCTTGTCCACGAAAGTGAAAAAGGTCAGTTCTGATTTGCAGTCCTGATGACCATCTAGTATAGTCCTCTGGGTGCACTGTTATTTTCACTTTTTCAAGACTCCATTTACCTTCGCAGTTGAACACAAAATATCCCAAGATTTGCAAAGGACTGCATGGTGTCTAAGACAATACTTATTCCTCAACAAACTTCACTAAAATAGATTATCTGCTCATTATCATACTGTTTGAATGTAAGAGCTTGCTACCTGCAAACTGACAGTTCTATTTTTGGTATAAAAATAGCAACTGCATATCAAAACTACTTCATTCAAAGTTTGTGAGAAGATTTGTAGCTCGGGTGCTCGTTGCTGTGGTTCTGTTCGCCAAGCTGGAAGTTTTTGTTGCAAACGTTTCGTCCCCTGTCTAGGTGACATCCTCAGTGCTTGGGAGCCTCCTGTGAAGCGCTTCTGTGGTGTTTCCTCCGGCATTTATAGTGGCCTGTCCCTGCCGCTTCCGGTTGTCAATTTCAGCTGTCCGCTGTAGTGGCCGGTATATTAGGTCCAGGTCGATGTGTTTGTTGACGGAGTTTGTGCATGAGTGCCATGCTTCTAGGAATTCCCTGGCTGTTCTTTGTTTGGCTTGCCCTATAATGGTAGTGTTGTCCCAGTCGAATTCATGTTGCTTGTCGTCTGCGTGTGTGGCTACTAGGAATAGCTGGTCATGTCGTTTCGTGGCTAGTTGGTGTTCATGGATGCGGATCGTTAGCTGTCTTCCTGTTTGTCCTATATAGTGTTTTGTGTGCTGTTATACGTCCTAGTGGTCGCAGTAGTCTGGCTGCGACCACTAGGTCGTAGTAGCATCCAGGAACACCAACTAGCCACGAAACGACATGACCAGCTATCCCTAGTAGCCACACACACAGACGACAAGCAACATGAATTCGACTGGGACAACACTACCATTATAGGGCAAGCCAAACAAAGAACAGCCAGGGAATTCCTAGAAGCATGGCACTCATCCACAAACTCCATCAACAAACACATCGACCTGGACCCAATATACCGGCCACTACAGCGGACATCTGAAACTGACAACCGGAAGCGGCAGGGACAGGCCACTATAAATGCCGGAGGAAACACCACAGAAGCGCTTCACAGGAGGCTCCCAAGCACTGAGGATGTCACCTAGACAGGGGACGAAATCTTCCAGCTCGGCGAACAGAACCACAGCAACTACTTCATTCACTATAACTCACTTTGAGATCTCCTGTCCTGTAGATCATGAAGGGAGTTAAACTGATTGCAGGTTTTCCTTTCCATTCAGTCATTCTTCCTGGAAGCTAGTACATTTCAGCACAACTGTGATGCTCCACGATGGAATAACCAGACAACATTTTCTCTGGAACAAATCACTTTAACATAATATTAGGAAGCATAATATTAGAGAAAAAATGTGAAGCTCATCAAGAATCTTTAGAAGTGGAGAGAAAGAATTTTGATAAGCAATTTGTTGCTTTGGTTGTTTCTCCATTTCAGTTTTACATATTCAACATCAACATTGAATAGAACAGCTTTTTACAAAAGGTGCTGCAAAAATGCATTTATAGTTATTCAGAACAAAGAGAACTCAGTACTCAAGTGGATCATCCAAACAACAAGATGCTTGCTGTGCAGCTGGAGGTGAAATTATCAGAAGGACATAGCTGCTAGTGACATATATACCATTATCATTTCAGTAGCACCCGCCTAGTTGCTATCGTTAGTGGCAATATTTTGATAAATTTCGGAAGCTGGCTGTCAAACAAATTCTAATTTCCCAAAGAAAATGGCAGCAACATGCATACATTTGTTATTTGAATTGATGTCTACAGCATGTGTGCAGGATCTACTTACCAGTGAAATGTAAGCAGTTTAATTTTCTGTCGTGTTATTTTTAGCACATTTGTTAATGTGTTTTAATTCAATTCCAGACTGCATCATTTAACACAGTTGCTAACTGGTTTAAAATAAATGCACAGAGAAAATTAAACCCTGCCAAAGAAATTTGATCTAAGTGAACACTCCAATAGGCTGCAGGACATAACAATTCCATTTTCTCCAAGGCAGATGCAAAGAAAAAAATCAGCATTTCTCATGAAGCATACTAAACAATTATGCAGGCATCTAAAGCATAATAAATATGACACATTCTGTGGAGATAAACAGATACCTGGTTGCAAAAGAGATCATTTCTAGCTGTACAAAGCTCCTCTCCATGAAACCCTCTTCATTTATAGAGTGATAGAATTGTTTAGTGCGGAAACAGACGCTTTGGCCAACTCATCCATGTTGACTAGATATTCTAAATTAATCTAGTCCCATTTGACCATACTCCTCCAAACTCTTTCCATTCATGTCCCTATCCAGATGCTTTTTAAATGTTGATGCCTCCACCACTTCCTCTGGCAGCTCATTCCATATACACAAACCACTGCATGAAAACATTGCCCCTTAGGCCCCTTCTAAATCTTTCCCCTCTGACCTTAAACCTATGCCCTCTAGTTTTGGACTGCCCTACCCTGAGAAAATCGACCTTGACTACTCACCCTATCCATGCCCTTCATGATTTTATAAACTGCTCAACCTCTGATCCTCCATGAAAAACAACCTCAACTTATTCAGCCTCTTCCTGTAGCTCAAGCCCTCCAACCCTAGCAACATCCTTGTAACTCCTTTCTGAACTCTTTCAAGTGTAACAATATATTTTCTGTAGAAGGGATACCAGAACTGAATGCAGTATTCCAAAAGTGGCCTAACCTATGTCCTTCAAAGCACAACAATGACAATCCAACTCCTGTATAGGAATCACTGACCAATAGAGGAAAGCATACCAAAAGCCTTTTTCACTATGCTGTCTACCTTCAACTCCATTTTGAAGGAACTATGAACTGTACCTCAAGGTCTCTTTGTTCAGCAATACTCCCAAGGATCCTACCACTAATTTATATGTCCTGCCTTGATTTGACTTACAAAATGCACATTTGTCTAAATTAAACTCCATCTGCCACTCCTCGATCCATCGGCCCATTTGATCATGGTCTTGCAGTACCCTGAGATAACCTTCTCTACTGTCTTCTACACCTCCAATTTTACTGTCATCCATAAACTTACTAACCATACCTCCTTCATTCTCATCCAAATCATTTATATAAATAACAAAATGCAGTGGACCCAGCACTGATCCTTGCGGCAGACACTGGTCATAGGCTTCCAGTCTGGACAGCATCTCTGGGCGGCATGGTGGCTTAGTGGTTAGCACTGCTGCCTCACAGCACCAGGGTCTCAGGTTTGATTCCCGCCTCAGGTGACTGTCTGTGTGGAGTTTGCACATTCTCCCCGTGTCTGCGTGGTTTCCTCCCACAGTCCAAAGATGTGCAGATCGGGAGGATTGGCCATGCTAAATTGCCCATAGTGTTAGGTGCATTAGTCAGAGGGAAATGGTTCTGGGTGGGTTACTCTCTGGAGGGTCGGTGTGGACTGGTTGGGCTGAAGGGCCTGTGTCCACACTGTAGGGAATCTAATCTAATCATCTCTCTTCCACTACCCTCTGTCTCCTACTTTAAAGCCAATTTTGTATCAAAATGACTAGTTCTCTCTGTGACCTAACACTGCAAACCAGTTTATCATGCAGAACCTTGTCGATCGCTTTGCTGAAGTCGATATAAACAGTGTTGAGAGTGTGGTGCTGGAAAAGCACAGCAGGTCAGGCAGCATCTGAGAAGCAGGGGAATTGATGTTTCAGGCAAAAGTCCTTCATCCAGCACCACACTCCAGATTCTGATCTCCAGCATCTGCAGTCCTCTCTTTCTCAATATAAACAGTGTCCATCACTCTGCCTTCATCAATATTCTTTGTTACATCTTCAAAAAAACTCAATAAAGTTAGTGAAATAAAGATTTCCATACAAGGAGCCATGTTAACTAACCCTCATCAATCCTTGCCTTTTCAAATGCATGTAAATCTTGTCCTTCAGATCTTAATGTTATTTGTAAGAAGGAAAGAAGATAAAATAAATTATTGGAGAAGGATTCAGTCTTGCCAAATGCATAATTGAACCAAAAAGACCTAAAAGGGGTAGAGGAGCAAGGGCAGCAAATATGCAAATTGCTAAAATCAGTGAAGCAGATTAACAAGGCCATAAACAAAATCCAAGTCAAAGGACATCAATGAGAACATGTAAAAAAGGCAGTACATTAGTCACGGGGGACTTTATTCTTCATGTAGATTGAGATTGTCAGATTGACAGAGGAGGCCATAAGGAAGAATTCACAGAGTGTATTTGGATTACATTCCAGAACAATGTATTGTGGAATCATGCTATTTTAGACCTGGTCATGTATAATGACACAGATTTACGAAATGATGTCTGAGTAGAAGATCCAATAGGAAACCAATCATAACACAGTAAAATTTAACACTCAGTTTGAGAAAGAGGAACTTGTGTCAGAAACTACAATGCTAAGCTTAAGTCAGAGCAGTTGCAAAGGAAAGAAGGCAGAACTGGCTGAAGTTGACTGGAAATGGAATGTAACAGCAAAGACAGTTGAAAAATAGCTGGTATTTAAGAAAATAATTCATGTCCCACAGCAAAGATATAGCCCTGTGAGAAAAAAGGATTCCAGGAAGGTGATAAGCTAACCATGGTTAACCAGGGAAGTTTAAAGATATCATTCAACTGGAAGAAAAACCATAAAATGTGACAAAGATTGGTGGTAGGTCAAAGGATTGGGACAGTTTTACAAGCCAGTAAAAGACTACAAAAAAAGTTAAAGGGAAAAAGATAATCTCTTTTAATAAAGGGTAAACTTGCAAATAAGAATTGCAGCTTCTTTAAATATATAAAATGAAAGAGAGAAGTTAAAATTAACTTAGGTCTTTTAGAAAACTACACTGGGGAAATAATAATGAGAAACCAGGAAATAGCAGAGGAGTTGAATAAGTACTTTGTATCAGTCTTCACAGTAGAATACCCTAATAACATTCAAAATCACTATATAAGCAAGGAGCAGAAGAGAAGAGCAAGTAAATACAATCGCTATTACAAGAAAAAACATGCCAGGGAAACTAATGGGGGTAAAGATGTATAAGTCCCTTGGTCCTAACGGAATGCATCCTAAGAGATTAAAGGAAGTAAATACAGAGGTATTGGATGTACTGGCAGTACTATTCCAGGAACTATTCCATGTACTATCCACAAGTTTGCAGATGACACAAAAATTGGTGAGAAGACAAGTGGTAAAGATGACCTGTCTCTAAAGAGATTTAGACAGATTAAGTGAATGGGCAAAATTTGACAGATGGAATATAATGGGGGAAAATGTGAGGTTATACTTTTATCAGGAAAAATAAATAAGATAATTTTTAATTAAATGTAGAAAGATTGCAGAAATCTGCAGCATAGAAGGACTTAGGAGTTCTAATGCATGAATCACATACATGTAGGTCACAGGTTCAACATGTTAATAGGGAAGGCAAATAAAATATTGTCATTTATTACAAAGTGAATGTAGTATAAAAATAGGGAGGTTTTGCTAAATCTGGTCACACCATAGCTGGAATACTGTGAACAAATTGGGCACCTCATCTATGAAAAACATACTAGGATTAGAAGCCATCCAGAGAAGGTTCACTTGGCTGCTCCCAGGTATAGAGGGACAATCTTATGAGGAGTGGAGTTCAGAAGAATGAGAAGTGACCTTATTGAAACATAAAAGATTCTATGGGACTTAACAGAGTAGATGTGGCAATGCTGTTTCCCTGTATGGAAAAGTCTAGGATTGGAGGACATAATCTCAAAATAAGGGGTCACACGTTTAAGAAAGAGGTTAGGAGGAATTTCTTTTCTTAGAGGGCAGTGAATCTGCAGAATGCTTTACTGCAGAAATCTGCAGATGTTTGGTCATTGAATACATTCATCACTGAGATAGATTTTTGATAACTAAGGGAGTCAAGAGTACTTGGGAAAAGGCAGGAAAATGGAGTTGAGGAGTCTAATTTTCTCCTCCACTGTTTTATGGTTTTATGTGGAGTACTGTGTGCTCTTGAGAACTGTTTCCTGGACCATCCCTCTATGTAATGCTTTCCATAGTGTCAAGCGTTTGACCACTTGGATAAACTCTCATTCACTCAGTAACACAGCTGAGTTTTCAGGCTTTTTGCTGGTACAAGACAGTAATCAATGGATGGTAAATGAATACCTTTTCTTCGAGAATAAGTATGATTTGAACTGATATTTTGTGTAAGTCTTCATTGGACAGGAATCATGTAACATGCTGATAATAGCCATAAATCATGAATTGAAGGGAGGGGGAAGCTCAAGGAAATTATAATTTCCAGGGAGATAGAACTAAGTTGTTGGAAGTGCAAGTTGGCAAGTTCCCAGGTTCTGATAGATTTTATCAAAGGGTGCTAAAAGAAGTAGCCAGTAAGATAATCGATGAGTTGGTTTTAATTTTCCAAATCTCATTACAGTTAAGGAAGGTTCCTTTAGATTGCAAAATAGCTAATGTAACTCTTTTGTTCAAAAAGGAAGGAAGGCAGAAAGCAGGATACTACAGGCATAACATCTGCGATAGCAAAAATGTTAGAAGCTATTATTAAAGATGTTACAACAGGACACTTGGATAAGTTACAGGGAATCAGTCAGAGCCAACATGGTTTTGACAAAAGAAAATCAAGTGTAACTAACATATTGGAGCTCTTCAAACAAGTAACCTGTGCAATAGATCACAGTATCCCCACAGTGTGGAAACAGGCCATTTGACCCAACAGGTATACACTGACCCTCTGAATAGTAACCCACCCAGACCCATTTCCCTACATTTATCCCTGACTAATGCACCCAACCCACACATCCCTGAACACTATGGGCAATTTAACATAGCCAGTTCACCTAACTGTGGGAGGAAACTGGAGTACCCGGAGGAAATCCACACTGACACAGGGAAAATGTGCAAACTCCACATAGGCAGTCACCCAAGGCTGGAATCGAACCCGGATCCTGGCGCTATGAGGCAGCAGTGCTAACCATTGAGCCACCATGCAGAATCAGTGGATATATTGTACTTAGATTTCCAGAAGGCATTTGATAAGATGCATCATCAAAAGATATTGCAGAAAATAAAACCTCATGATGTAGAGGGTAATATATGAGCATAGATTGAAGTTAGCTGGCTAATTGGAAGCAGAAAGTATGGGAATTTTCAGATTGGCAGGTGTCATGAGATGTGTGTCCTACGAGTTGGTGCTTGGACCTCAAATTATTATAATTCATGTAAATTATTTCATTGAATCATAGAGTCTCGTCAGTGCAGATAGACGCCATTTGAAAGTTGCCACCCGGTAAATAGTGCGGTGAAGAAGGCATATGGCGTACTGGCTTTTATTGGTAGAGGAATTGAGTTCCGGAGTACTGAGATCATGTTGCAGTTGTATAAGACTCTGGTGCGGCCGCATCTGGAGTATTGTGTGTAGTTTTGGTCGCCATACTATAGGAAGGATGTGGAGACACTGGAACGGGTGCAGAGGAGGTTTACTAGGATGTTGCCTGGTATGGTAGAAAGATCGTATGAGGAAAGGCTGAGGCACTTGGCGTTGTTTTCATTGGAGAAAAGAAGATTTAGGGGTGACTTGATAGAGGTGTACAAGATGATTAGGGGTTTAGATAGAGTCGACAGTGAGAATCTTTTTCCACGTATGGAGTCAGCTATTACAAGGGGGAATAGCTTTAAATTAAGGGGGGGTAGGTATAGGACAGATGTTAGGGGTAGGTTCTTTACTCAGCGAGTCGTGAGTTCATGGAATGCCCTGCCAGTAGCAGTGGTGGACTCTCCCTCATTATGGGCATTTAAGCGGGCATTGGATAGGCATATGGAGGATAGTGGGCTAGTGTAGGTTAGGTGGGCTTGGATCGGCGCAACATCGAGGGCCGAAGGGCCTGTACTGCGCTGTATTCTTCTATGTTCTATATTTGGCTCATCAAGTCTGCACTGACCCTCAGAAGAGTATCCCACCCAGACCCACCTTAACTCCATAACCCCACATTTACTGCAGCTAATCCACCTCCCCTGCACATACCTGGACACTATAGGCAATTTAACATGATCAATTCACTTTATCTGCACTTTTTTGGACTGTAGGAGGAAACTGGAGCACCGGAGGGAACCCACACGGACACAGCGAGAATGTGCAAACTCCACAGTCGCCCTCGGATGGAATCAAAGCTGGGTCCCTGGAGCTGTGAGGTAACAATGCCGACCATTACTTGGAGGAAGGGGCTGAAAGTATGGTACTTAGTTTTCCTGATGATACAAAAATAGATAATAAAGTGAGTTGTGAGGTCCACGTAAATACCCTAGGAATGGAAAGAGGTAGCTTAAGTGAGTGAGCAAAGATCTGAGCAAATAGAGTACAATGTGGAAAAGTGGGAACTTGTCCATTTTTGCAGCACAATAAAAAAAATATTATCTAAATGACAGGGGTTACAGAACTTTGAGATGCAAAAATGTGTGGGTGAGTGACTGCATGAATCATAGAAGGTTTCTATGCAGTTACATCAAGTAATCAGGGAAGGTAACAGAAGGTTATGGTTTATTGTGAGAGCAACTGAATGCAAGAATAGGGAAGTTATGCTTCAGTTATACAGGGCAATGGTGAGACCACATCTGGAGAACTGTATACATTATTGGTCACTGTACTTATGGAAGGATTATAATGGGTTGGAAGCAGTTCAAAGAAGGTTTATTAGATGAATGCCTGGAATGAGTAGAATGCCTTATGAGGAAAGGTTCAACAGACTATGCCTATGTTCTCTGGACTTTCAGAGGGAATTCAGAGGTGACTTAATTGAAACTTTTAAAATCCTGAGGGGATTTGATTGAGTGGATGTCCAAAAGGTGTTTCCTGTTGTAGAAGAATCTAGAACCATGTGTTATCATTTAAAGCAGGGGTGAGAGAACTTCTTTTTCTCCCAGACAGTTGTGAATCTTTGGAATTACTAACCTCAAGAGGCAGTGCATACAGAATCTCTAAATACCTTTAAAGCATAGGTAGATAGATTCTTGGTTGCCAAGGGGACAAAAGATTACTGGGGGGTTTAAAGGAGTATAGAGTTGAAGTTAAAATCAGATCAGCCATGATCTTATTAAATGGCAAACAGACTTGAAAGGCTGAATAGTATACTTTAATTTCTTGTTTGTATGTTCATGTTTCAATGAGATTATCTCTCACTTATATAACTTCCTTAGAGTAATCTCATCTCTGTTACGAACAGAAATGCTTTTCCCTACATGTGATCAGAATCATAAAACTATAAGACCACAAAGTGTCAAAGCAGCAGTAAGCCTTTCATCCAACTGAATCTGCTCCACTATTCAATGCAATCATGGCTTATCTGATAATCTTCAACTCTACTTTCCTGCCTTTCCTTATAACCCTTGATTCCCTTACTATTAAAAGTCTGTTTATCTCAATCTTGAATGTGCAACCCCGTATGCTGAGAAATGACTCTCTGCTCCGAGACTGTCACATGAGAGGAGACAAATTTTTCACATCAATCCTGTCAAGTCCCTTAAGAACCTTGTATGTTTTAATAAGGTCTCTTTATTCTTCTGAATTCTATTGAGTACTGGCACAACCTATTCAACATTTCCTCATAAAATCAACCTAATGGAATTTCTCTGGATTGTCTCCAATGTCAGTATATCTTTTCTTAGATAAGAAGCCCAAAACAGTTAACAGTTTTCCAGCTGTGATCTGACTGTGCCTTGTACAATTTTAACAAAACCCTCCCTACTTTTTTACTGCATTCCCTTGAAATAAACACCATTGGCCTTCTCTATTCCCCACTTAACTTGAATGCTAGCTCTGTGTGAGAACTCCCAAATCCCTCTGCTTGGTAAATTTCTCAGCGTTTCTCCTTTTAAATAATACTCAGCTTTTCTAATCTTCCTGCCAGTCTACATAACCTTGAATTTGTCCACATTATAATTCACCTGCCAATTACTTACCCTGTCTACATCCTCTGCAGACTCTTTGTGTTATCCTTACTGCCTTTTTTCCCATTTACTTTGTGTCATCTGCAAACTCGGATAGATGCATTTACTTCGCTCATTCAATTCATTAATAGATATTACAAATAATTTTGGCTCCAGTGCTGATCCAAGTGGCACTTCGCTAACTACAAACGTGCCCCATATCCCAACTCTCTGTCCTATGGTGGTTTATTGATTAGACTGAAAAGCAATGTTAGATTAACATATATCTGTCATTATTTTGCAACCAGACACTGGGCAATATTCCCTAATTCCATACAAGATTCAATAGGAAGAATATTATTAAATTAGAAAGGGTACAGAAAAAATTTACCAGGAGTTTGCTGGGACTTGAGTGTTTGAGTTATGAGGAGAGGCTGGATAAGCTGGGACCTTTTTCAATGGAGTGCTGGAGGTTGAGGGGTGACCTTATCGAGGTTTATAAAGTCATAAGAGATATTAATAAGGTGAATAGCCAAGATCATTTCCCTAGGGTAGGGAAATTCAAAACTAGTGGATATAGGTTTAAGGTGAGAGGAGAAAGATTTAAAAGGGACCCGAAGGGCAATATTTTCACACCGAGAGTTGTGCTTATATGCCAGAGGCAGTGATAGATGCAGGTTCTGTTATAAAATTTAAAAGACATTTGGACAGGTAGATAATTAGGAAAGGGTTTAAAGGATGTGGGAAAGATGCAGGCATATCCCCTCAGTTGGTTACAATAAAGAAGGAGCTTCAGAAAAAATTGCAGGTAAAGATGTTGAACTAAATTAACTTCAGCTAAGGAGCAGGAACGCTACTGTGTCTCATAAAGACCCTAATGGCTGACACTTGAAGGGGGAGACAACTCAGTTTTCACATTTAATTCCTAAGTTTAAGGAGGCAAAATTAAAAGCTTTCATTATCTCTGTTGAATACATGGTGCAGCAGTTAAAATGGCCAGTCCAACAATGATCCTTAGTACTGTACTGTAAGCTTTTGGAGAAAGTACACGAGCTCTATTCTCTCTTGCTTACAGAAACTATTGCTGATTATGAAGTAGTAAAAAGAGGTCTTGTAAATATGTACCAGTTAACTGGAGGCAAACCAGTAAAAGTTCTATAACCTCAGAAAATGGACCAATCCGACATATTGGGAATTCAAAAGGCTTAAAATCTTGTTTGACCAGTAGGTATTGACATTTAAGATAGAAGCCAGTTACAAAAAAGTGAAAGAAACCTGGGCAATTCTCCACATTGTTAGATAGATAAAAGTGTTATGGCTGTTATGGAATAGCTTGTTGAGGGGGCAGAGCAAGTTCTGGAGCACAAGGCTTAAAACTGTGTCAGAGCCCAGATATTTTGTATTATCCAGTGCCTTCAACCATTTCATGATATCACATGAAGTGAATCAAATTGCTGAAGGCTGGAATCTAATGCTAGCGATCCCAGAGAAGGCCAAGTTGGATCATCCACTTGGCACTTCCAGCTAAAGGTCATTGTGAATGCTTCAGCCTTATCTTTTGCACTGATAAGCTGGGGTCTGACATCTGTTAAGATGATGATATCTGTGAAACTTCCTCCATTAGTGAGTTGTTTAATTGTCCGCCATCATTCGTAGCTGCAAAGCTTAGATTGTGTCTGTTCATTATGGAATGACTTGTCAACCACTTGCTGCTCAAGCTGTTTGGCACATATTACATCCTGTCTTATAGCTTCATGAGGTTGACATCTCATTTACAGGTATGTCTGGTGCTGCTCCTGGCAAGCCTTCCCTGAACTTTTTATTGAACCATGTTTCAATCCCTGGCTTGATGGTAATCATAGAGTGGCGGGATATAAAAGATTGTGTTGGACTACAATTTTGCCATTGTCAATGGCCCACAGTGCCACATCAATGCCCAAACTTTAGTTGCTGGATCAGCTTGAAATCTATCCCATTTAGCATAGTCATATTACCATACAACACAATGTCCTCAGTGTGAAGAAGAAATTTCATCTCATTATGTAATAATCAATCCTGTTGACACTGTCATAGATTGATGTATTTATGGCAGGTAGATTGGTAAAGATGCAGTGAAGTATGTTTTTCTCTCTTGTGTGTTCCCTCACTACCTGCCACAGACAAAGTCTAACAGTTATGTCCTTTCGGCTTTGAACGGTTTTATGTTGGAGTGGCATTGTTGAACTATTCCTTCCTATGGGCATTGGAATCCTCAACCCAGAATACACATTATGTCTTGCCAACCTCAGTGCTTCCTCCAACTAGTGTTTAATCCTGGAAGAGTACTAATTCACCAGCTGAGATGGGTGGTGGTTGGTGGTAATTCTCAGGATATTTTCTTGCCCATGTTTGACCAGATACCATGAGACATTTTGGCATCCAGAGTCAGTGGTGAGTATTTCCAGAGCATTTACTCCCCATGGTATATAACCACTGTGCTGCCATCTCTGCTGTGTCTGTCTTTACAGGTGAGACAGATGTCTGGGACATTGTCTGAAAGTTACGATACCATAAGTATGACTACATTAGGGTGTTTCTTGACTACTCTGTGAGACAGATCTCTCAACTTTGGCAGTAGCCTTTAGATATTAGTAAGGAAGATATAGCAGTTTTGGCAAGGTTGAGTATGCATTTTCTTTATTATTATTTATGACTTCTGTCATATAGGTGCGTGGTAGGGTGACTTATAAAACTTCACTGTATTTTTCATGTATACGTGACTGTAAATTTCTAATTTAATTTTATTCTATTCTAATCTAATAGACCAGATTACTGGAAACAAAGTCTGCCCCAGGTGGTCTGGTGGAATTTTACAATACTTTCTGAATTCTTTCTGTCAAATTAAAAAGCTTTTCTGCATGGACACCCTGTATTTAAGTTGGCAGGGAAAATTAAACCAATGGAGGTTTGCTTGAGGGCAAAGAGACCACCACACAGTTCAGAAGACAACTTCATATTCCTTCATATACTAATTAGTACAGTCTCTGGGATCAGTTAGCTGGGCAACTGATTTGCGATGCTGAATGATGCCAAAAGGGTGGGTTCAATTCCCACACCGGCTAACGTTGCCATAAAGGACTCTCCTTCTCAATGTCCTCTCTTGCACGTAACATGGTGATCCGCTGATTAATCCACCACCAGTCCTCTGTCTCTATTGAGAGAACAGCCCTATGGTCCTAAAGGACTTTGATAGCTTTACTGCCCAACTGTTTGCCAAGATGCTTTAGTATCCATCCCTCATACTCGAGCTATTGGCAACTTCAATTCTGTTTATCAGCTTGTATCTTACAAAACATATTGTCAAGCACTGTACATTTCTCTCACATAAACCATTGCTGAAATGGTTTTGTGCAATGATATTCATAGCTAAAATAGTCAAACTCTCATTAACATCCCAAGATCATCATTTGCAAACTCACCTTTGTTATCCATCAAAATGTTTGTTGTCATTTCAAGTCCCATGTGAACCCATTTGTCACTGACCTCTCCTCATATGGCATGTTTGTCCTTGCCATTTATCACTGTAGATAGGCTAAATCTATTTGCCATATTTACAAGTAGCTCAAAATGAGCCCCATATATTTAGATCCAGTTTTCCAGTCTGCCAGTTTTTGACACAAGTGTCATGTTCAGATGTAATTTGCTCAATAAGGATTTTATATTCTCTGACAATTAATCTGGCATCCTTCAGCAGATCCTTCAACTTCTATGGTAAATGTTATGCAAGTTGTCTATGTAGTTTCCAAATAACTAATTTCTTATCAGCCAGAGTCCTGCCACTGAAGTCACGAAACCTGTCTGTACTTTAACAAGAAGCCCCTGGTTTTCTCAGTGGTGTGAAATATAGCTTGATCAAGTGAAATGTAAATCTACAGGTTTGTGATTTTTTTCACTTACCATATCAAGTTCCACCTTTGCCTTTTTCATGGAGGACTTGATCAATACAATAGTGTCTGACTGAGACCACATCAATGCTAATGAAGTGACTTATTACAATAATCTGGCATGATACAACCATTCTTTTTAAAGCCTTTAACGTAATATCATTACCAAACTAAAAGCAAATGATGCTTTAATATTTTTGAATGTTACGTTAACGTTCAGTGTCAAGATTTGGAGATGCTGGTGTTGGACTGGGGTGACCAAGTTAAAAATCACACAACACCAGGTTATAGTCATAGAGTCATAGATGTACAGCATAGAAACAGACTGTTCGGTCCAATCCGTCCATGCCGACCAGATATCCCAACCCAACCTAGTCCCACCTGCCAGCACTTGGCCCATATCCCTCCAAACCCTACCTATTCACATACTCATCCAAATGCCTTTTAAATGTTGCATTTGTACCAGCCTCCACCACTTCCTCTGGCAGCTCATTTCATACATGTACCACCCTCCGTGTGAAACAGTTACCCTTTACGTCTCTTTTATATCTTTCCCCTCTTACCCTAAACTTATGCCCTCTAGTTCTGGACTCCCCGACATCAGAGAAAATACATTGTCTATTTATCCTATCCATGCCCCTCATAATTTTGTAAACCTCTATAAGGTCACCCCTCAGCCTCTGACACTCCAGGGGAAACAACCTGTTCAGCCTCTCCCTATAGCTCAAAGCCTCCAACCCTGGCAACATCCTTGGAAATCTTTTCTGAATCTTTTCAAATTTCACAACATCTTTCTGTTAGGAAGGAGACCAGAATTGCACGTAATAATCCAACAGTGGCCTAACCAATGACCTGTACAGTCGCCACATGACCTCCCAACTCCTGTAATCAATACTCTGACCAATAAAGGAAAGCATACCAAACGCCTTCTTCACTATCCTATCTACCTGCGACTCCACTTTCAAGAACCTGCACTCCAAGGTCTCTTTGTTCAGCAACACTCCCCAGGACCTTATCATTAAGTGTATACGTCCTGTTAAGATTTGCTTTCCCAAAATGCAGCACCTCGCATTTATCTGAATTAAACTCCATCTGCTACTTCTCAGCCCATTGGCCCATCTGGTCCAGATCCTGTTGTAATCTGAGGTAACCCTCTTCGCTGTCCACTATACCTCCAATTTTGGTGTCATCTGCAAACTTACTAACTGCACCTCTTATGCTCGCATCCAAATCATTTATGTAAATAACAAAAAGTAGAGGACCCAGCACCAATCCTTGTGGCACTCCATTGGTCACAGGCCTCCAGTCTGAAAAACAGCCCTCTGTATTCTACCTTTGAGCCAGTTCTGTATCCAGTTTTATTTGGAAGCACTAGTTTTCTCTCATATGCTCACACGTACACCCCCACACTCACATGCACACATGCACCTCCTCACAGACTTATATATCTTTACACTCTCTCACACACACACACACACACATGAGTTTGTGGGGTGAATTTGTACTTGCAGAATTACATTTTATTTTGCTCAAAAACTGCATGAATCCATGTAAGATTCTGTAAATCCTTTTTTTAGATTAGAATCAGTCCGAATATTGCGGCACAGACAGTCTCACACAGGGCACCTCACACCTTAAATGTACTATCTGGGCCAACATGACACCAATTGTTAAAGTTCACTTGAGAATGTAACTTTTAAAAAGTTCTGCGATTTACAAATGAAAGAACTGAAATCAACATGTTCATTCTAAAAGATGAGAGACTTAACAAACAATCCAGGTTTTTTTCAATATATAATTTCAATTACATCACACTGTAAACTTTTGTTATAAATTTTGTGTCTTACAATCTTATACTTTGCAACCATCTGATGAAAGAACAGCACTCTGAAAGCTAGTGCTTCCAAATAAACCTGTTGGACTATAACCTGGAGTTGTGTGATTTTTAACTTTGTGCCCCCCAGTCCAACACCCCATCTCCAAATCAAGAGATTCAAAGGTAGTGATTGAGCCAAACCACCCCACACACTATTGAGGTGCAAACTCTATCACTACTCAACCAATCAGTGATCAAGTTTTCATTAAACAACTTATGTTTTCAGTAACTGATACACTGCCTTCAGATTAGTAATTTATATTGTTCTCATTGTCAGAGTATCCGCACCTGCATTATTTCACTGACCCTGAACTTTGGTTAATCTCTTTCGTCATGATATTTAGGCAAATGGAAAATGTTAGTCCAAGCTTATCTGAAGTTGATATGCCTTCAGCTGCTAACCCAGTCCTGCATTCTGTCTTTATCCACAATTGGAAACAGCAACAATCCTCCTGAGAACACCTATTGGCAGCTCATTTTTGTATTGACATCTAATTTCGAGGAGGTTTTGAACTATCAGTCCCAATCTTTGCATCACTGCAGAGTTGCTTACTTCTAACATGATGGCACTGGAGATAATTGTTTCCCCCAAAATTTTGTTTTATGGCAGCAGCCATTCCCTCTAAACAAGAATCTTTCCCATGAAATTGAATATCTGCTTGTAACAGAAGTCCATCTATAAATAAAGGTCAGTGCACAATTCAGTAAATTGAATGAAGGCACTGACTCAGTGATTTCTAGGTTAAGCTTTGCTAATCCCTAAGATAACACAGCATAACAGAGTACTCTTTGATAGACTGAGGACCAATCTTCTTAAATTTATTAAAGTTGGCCTATTTTGTATGCTTCCAAAAAAATTATCTTCCATATAAATCTTATCCAAAAATTGTAACAGATGAGTCAATCCCTCTTCAGAATCAAAGTCACCCACAGCCAGCCCAAAAATACTTTACTTTCTGGTAGTGACAAAATCCAAATTCAAACCTTTCTTCAACTTGAGTAACAAAGCAAGCTAAATCCATAATTCCATATCATATTTTCATTGCTTATCAAAACAGGAGTAGGTTATTCCGCCCCTCAAGCCTGCTCCACCATCAATTAGATCATGACTGAACTACTTCAAAGAACAAAGAGAATAAACAGAACAGTACAGCACTGATGAGCTGAAAATATGTTGCAGGAAAAGCGCAGCAGGTCAGGCAGCATCCAAGGAACAGGAGAATCGACGTTTCGGGCATGAGCCCTTCTTCAGGAATGCCCGAAACGTCGATTCTCCTGCTCCTTGGATGCTGCCTGACCTGCTGCGCTTTTCCAGCAACACATTTTCAGCTCTGATCTCCAGCATCTGCAATCCTCACTTTCTCCTCGAAGAACAGTACAGCAGACAAACAGACCCTTCAGCCCACCATGACTGTGCTGACACATGATGCCTTTTAAAACTGAAATCCTCTTGCCTCTACATGGTCTATATCCCTCTATACCCTGCTTATTCATGTATCTTCCTAGATGCCTCTTAAATATTGCTATTGTATCCACCTCCACTACATCCTCTGGCAGCACATTCCAGGCACTCACCACCCTGCATGTAAAAAACATGCCACTCGCATACCCACTTTTACCTTAAGTTTCTGTCCCCTAGTAATTGACATTTCCACACTCGGAAAAAGATTCTGACTACCCATTCTATCCATGCCTCTCATAATTTTATAAACTTGTTTCAAGTCGTCCCGCATCCTTCGACGTTCAAGTGAAAACAAACCAAGTTTGTTCAATCTCTCTTCATAGCTAACAACCTCCAAACCAGGCAACATCCTGGTAAACAGTCTCTATATCATCTCCAAAGCCTTCATATCCCTACAGCAGTGTGGTGACCAGAACTGCACTCAATATTCAGAAGATGGTCCAAATAAGCTGAAACATGACTTGCTTATTTTTATACTTTATACCTCGAATGATGAAGGCAAGCATACCAAAAGCTTTTTAAACACCTTATCCACTTGTGTTGCCACTTTCAGGGAAATGTGGACCTATATGCCTAAATCATCTATATGCTGATGCTATGAAGAGTTCTGTCTTTTACTGTCTACTACTGTATCCTGCATTAGATCTTTCATAATGTACCACCTTCTATTTGTCCAGATTGAAGTCCATCTGCCATTTCTCCACCCAAGTCTCCAGTCTACCTATATCCAGCTTCTCCCTCTGGCAATCCTCTTCACCATCTGCAGTTCTCCCAATTTTTGTGTCATCAGTAAACTTACTAATCACTAATTTCTCCTCCAAATTATTGATTTTTTATAATACAAACAACACAGGTCCCAGCACTAATCGCTTCAGAACACCACTGGCAGCAGAGCTCCAGGCAGAAAAATACTCTTCCACTGCTACTCTCTTTTGTCTATGATAAGCCAGTTCTGTATCTACTTTTAGAGAAAGTGAGGACTGCAGATGCTGGAGATCAGCGTCGACAGTGTGGTGCTAGAAAAGCACAGCATGTTAGGCCGCCTGAGAAGGATCTTGTCAAAGGCTTTGCTAAGATCCATACAGACATCATCCACTGCCCTGCCCTCACCAATCACCTTTGTCACTTCCTCAAAAAATTCTATCTAGTTTGTGAAGCATGAACTTCCCCACAAAAAACGAAATAGCTACCTATTTCTAATAAGTCCACATTTTTTCAAATGTGAGTGAATCCTATCCCTAAGAACCTCTTCAGTAATTTTCCTACCACTGATGTAAGGCTAACCGGCCTGTAATTTCCTAAATTATCCCTGTTACCCTTCTTAAACAAAAGAACAATGTTAGCTAATTTCCAGTTGTCTGGTACCTCCCCTTTAACTACAGAGGATACAAAGATTTCGTACAAGGCCACAGCAATGTCTTTGCCTGCCACCCTCAGCATTCAGGACCTGGGGACTTGCCTATCTTAATACTTCTCAACACGTCCTCCTTTTCTATCTCAACATACCCTAGGACAACTACTTACCCCTCCATCAACCATGTCCTTCTCCACCTTGAATAGTGATGCAAAGCATTCATTTATGACTTCACCCATTTCCGCTGGCTTCACATAACTTCTCTTCTCTATCCTTGAGTGGACCTACCTTTTCCCTAGCTACCCTCTTGCTCCTTATATATGTGTAAAATAGCTTGAGATTTTCCTGTTTGCCAAAAACATCTTATGGCCTCTTTTAACCCTCCTAATGCTTTCTTTTAGCTCTTTCCTGCTATCCTTGTATTCTTCAAGGGGTCAGTCTATGTTCAGTTTCCCAAATCTTACGTAAGCTTTCTTTTTCTTTTTGACTAAGTTCTCAGTTTCTCCTTTCATCCGAGCTTCCCAAATTCTGCTATCCTTATCCATCACTTTCACAGGAACATGCTGGTCCTGAACTCTAATCAATTGGCCATTAAAAAAGTCCCAGATGACAGATCCGGATTTGCCCTCAAACAGCTACCCCAATCTATATCCTCCAGTTCCCACCTAATATTGTCATTGTTAGCCTTCCCTCAGTTTAGTACTTTCATCTGATGACTACTCATACCCTTATCCATAAGTAACATAAAACTTACAGAATTATGGTCACTGTTCCCAAAATGCTTTCCCACTGATACTTCAATCAACTGCTCAGTCCTTGGAATATAGGAGTTGAGAAATCATGTTGAGGCTGTATGGGACATTGTTGAGGCCTCATCTTCCAGTTCTGATTACCCATTTTTGGAAGAATATTATTAAGCTAGAGAGGATTCAGAAGGGATTTATCAGAATGCTAGTGGGTATGTTATAAAGAAAGGTTGGGTAGGCTGAGACTTTTTTAACTGGAGCATTAGAGGTTGAGAGGTGACCTGATAGAACTTTATAAAAGAATGAGAGGTATAGATAGAGTTAATAGTAGTTGTCATTTCCATAGGGTGGGGGCTTTGAAGAGTAGGAGACACATTTTAAGGTGAGAGGAGAGAGATTTAAAAAAGACATGAGGGGCATTTCTTTTTAAATAGAAAGAGTGGTTTGTGTGTGGAATGAACTTTCTGAGGAAGTGGTGGATGTGGGTACAATTACAATTTGAATATGTACATGAATAGGAAAGATTGGGAGGGATGTGGGCCAGCTGCAGGCAGGTGGGACTAGTTTAGTTTGGAATTATGCTCAGCATGGACTGGTTGGACCAAGGGGTCTATTTCCATGCTGTATGACTTTGTGACTCCATGACCTGGCTGGGCTCATTCCCCAAATATTTGGACTAACATGGCCCCTTCCGTTTTTGGACTCTTTACAATTGATTCAAAAAAACCATCCTGGTTAAAACTAACAAATAGCCTCCATCCAAGCCCCTAGTGCTAAGGGAGTCCCGGTCAACATACGGAAAGTTAAATCACCCACAGTAACAACCCTGTTGTTTTTACATACTTTCATCATTTATCCACATACCTGTTTCTATATCACATATCGGCTGTAATACAGTCCTCAATGCCCCTTTCCCTGATTAACATTATATCCCTTGCTATAATTAGTCTCCAGAAATCAATTGATTTCTGCTCTAGACATATGGTTCAGACTCCCAAAAAACTGATAATCAAAGTTGGCAACCTTGTGTCTGGATTCAATTATTTCATTCCAGATACTCCCTGGAACAGAACTTTCTCACAAAAAAAATTCTTATTCTGCTTCCCACCAAAGGTTTTTTTGCTATCATGTTTATCTGTTAAAAGATCCATCTAACAAAAGGAAGAAGCAGGAAATGATCTATCTTTCAGGTAGGTTTATTCACAACAGCCAGTACAATATAAGTGCAGGCTAACATTCCCCTCCACAGACCAGCCCTCTTTGAGGAGAAATGGTTCTTATCCATGTTTTCTCATCTTTCCCCAATTAAAATCTGAATCACAACTAGAGCACACACACACATATTTATATGGGTTTCGTCATGCTGTGGTAATGTTCCTACCTCTAAACTAGAAGGTCCAGATTAAAGTCTCACCTACCCTGGAGTTGTGTCAAAGCATGTCTAAGCAGATTGGTTAAAGTAACATAGACACACTCAATCAACACAGCATTTCCAACATTAACACTAGCTGAATCTGTTCATTACCAGAGAAGACATTGTGAACAGCATTCTCAAAACATACAGCTAACAGAGCATTAATGGGTATGCTGCAGGATTAGACTGCAAATCTTGATTTTTTTTCATTAAAAGCAGAAATGCCATCCTTTTAAAGCATCAGATATCTCACCTGCCCTGAATAAAAAAAAAACAATTCCTTGACTCAATTGAACAGATGATCTCCTAGATTTTCAGAATGCAAAAGCAAAATGAAATTTCCTTTGAGATACCAACTACAATCCACTCTCAACATATGGCAAAAAAAGGTGCTGACTGGTTCAAGACCAACATTGCTGTGAAGAAATCTGTCATTGAACTCAAGCAGCTTGATCTCATTAAGTCCATGGGAGATCAGAGCAAGAAGACTTTGAATGCACTAAGAGCCCTCAGAGTAAAACCCAACAGATTATAAGAGAGTGTGCCAATGATTACTGACTACACTTTTGCTAGAATATCCAGATATCCTTTGATACAGGCTATACCAGCAGAATGTATAAAGGGATCAAAAGACAACAGGTTCATCAAAAAAAGAAATGGCTTCATTGAAAACAAAGGCATTTTTGCCAATACACAGTTGGAACAATTGGAATACTATCTGGAATGCTATGGATTTACTTCCCACCGTCAAAGCTCTTGATATCAAAGGCATACAGCTTGAAAACATCAAACTTAGAAACTAACACTTCAGCATGTACACAAACTCCACTGTCTCCATTAGATAAGGTGGAAAGTGCTTATATATGCAAAGATTTATCATCAGCAGCAGCAGCAGCAGCAGTACGACTCTCTTCCACTCTCAGGGTGAGTCTGTAGGTGAATAGACCAATGCGGCTACCACAGGCTCTGTTACACTTGGACAGGTGGTGGTCACAGGAAGAAGTGGATGGGGCTTTTATGGAGCAGCATGATCTTTTTGCTATTTTCATCTGGCTTCCATTTTTGGAAAGATTATGACCTTGTACAAGAACAAAGGTGACTGTAGCAATTGCAACATCTATCGAGGCATCTCCCTGCAATGTGGGAAAGGCTTGTGTTTTGCCTTCAACTCATAACATCACTAACACTTTACTGTAAACATATATAATTCACTTTTTATCTTAAATAGAATCATTTGGATGTACTGCATGGAAATGAAGGAATGAGAGTGATATTTTGGAATGGGTTAACCTAGTGAATTGTAAGAAGTTCGTCAAGAATGAGAGATGATGGCAATCTTTAATCAGAGTCTCCTTGCATGACAGATCAGAGATGTTTGGTTAGAGATGCACTGGGCTCAAGGCAGTTAATTGTGAGTATCAGTAAGTAGCCAGCTGGGGATGGTGAGGCAAGTAAATTAATGAATAAAAGATTCAAAGAGAGAATAACTGGGATGTCTGTGAATACCTGTAATAAGTTGGAACGTTATGTGACAGATTGGTACTTGTATCTCCTTACTCTGAAAGCGTATCACCAATAATTAAACTGAAATATTGTTTCTTGTTATACCTTGGAAAGGATAAAGAATGTAATAAATCTTTCAGATGAAAAAGTTTGTCTGGTTTGACTGGAATCCCTTAGGAGAGTAGCTTGCAAGAGATTATTGCTGCTTTTCTTTACACTTGTAATTACGTATGAATTCAATATGACTATGTAGAATCATTGCCTACTGAGAATAAAGATCTGATGGGATAAAGCCAATTAAAATGTTTGTACCTATGATGTGAACAAGGGTATATCCCTGTATATAGAAATAGTAAACGCAAGGACTCCAAGACAATTAAACATCCTCAGGACACACTAACAAAAAGGTTCAAAGCAGAGACTAATCGTGAAAATTATTTCTGGACAAATAATTTGGGGTGAACTGTGTTCTACTTAGCAAGGCAAGTAATGAACTTCACAAGGTGTTCAGAACAACTCATCTTTTAATGAGTGACACATGAAGGAATATATAAAAGAAACACACTGCCCATGCTGGAAATTGTAGAATCATAGAACCCTACAGTGTGGAAGCAGGCCATTTGATCCATTGAGTCTACACTGACCCTCCAAAGAGCATCCCAACCATATACACTCTCAACCCTATCCCTATAACACTGCATTTCCCATAGCTAATTCACCTAGCCTAGACATCCCTGGACATTATGGATAATTTAACAAGACCAATCCACCTAACATCTTTGGACTTTGGAAGGAAACTGCAGCACCCAAAGGAAATCCACACAGACAGTCACCCAAAACTGGGATTGAACCTGAGTCCCTGGCACTGTGAGGCAATAGTGTTAAACCCTGAGCCACCATGCCACCCAAATCTGAAATGAAAGTTCTGGAAACACTCACAAGTTCAGGCAGCAGAAAACCAGGGTTAAATTGCAGATCAATGATTTTTCATCCAAACTGAGGAAAGATAAAAAGGTAAAACATTTTGAGCAAGTGAAAAAAGGGAAGGGCAGGAACAACAAAATGAAAAGTCTGTGATATAGTAGAAGAATGAAGATATTCAATGACCAAAGGCTGAAAGGCATGAAAGCCAAAGGGAGTGATAATGGGCAAACCAAAAGATTTGTTCAGATGAGGTGTGAATAACTAAATTACAGACACACAAACGCAAACTGAAGGCATAAGCAAAGAAATGAGAAAAACATCCAACTAGCCAAAAAAAGGAAGCAAAATGAAGTTAGCATGTATGATCTGAAGTTGTAGAACTCAGTGTTGAGTACAGAGGCTTTAAAGTGCAAAGTCAAAAAGTGAGATGTTATTCCTTGAGCTTGCATGGAACTTCAATGGAGGTTATAGCAGGTTAAGGTCAGAACAATCAAAATGTGAAGAAGTTGAAGAATTGAAATGACTAATAACAGAAAGCTCAGTGTTATGCTTGTAGACTGAACAGATGTAGTTCATAAAGAGATCACCCAATCTGCATTTGATCACCAACTACTAAGTAGTCCATATCATGAGCAACAAATTGCTCATGATATGGACAAATTGAAAGAAGCAGACTTAAATTGCTATTGTACTTGGATGGGCTGTTTAGATTCTTCAATGGTGAGAAATGAGGAGATGAAAAAGTAAGTGTTGCATCTCCTGACCTTGCTTGTAAAGTTATCAGAAAGAGATAGGGCTTTGGAGATGAGTGAGTAGTAGACCAGGATGTCTTACAAGGAATGATTCATTATAAATTTGAAAAGGGAAGATTAGAGAAATAATTGTTTGATGATGACATCATGCTGGAGCTGGAAATCATCCATTAAATGCACAGGCTGGTGGCATCTCTTGCTATAATTTATCACCCAAAACAAACCTACATTCTGATATTCCTACCATGATATTGCTTCATCTAATTATTTCTTTAACAATTCAGAGAGTTTTGACCCACTACTCTATTGATAATCCACTCCAAATGTTAATCAGTCTTTGCATGAAGAAAACTGCCTCACTATTGGCGTTCTAGTTACATTGTTCTAGTTGGAGTTGGTGTTGTCTTAGTTTGAATCTACAGTTTGGTTTAAAGTTCAAATTTGATTATCATCTCCAGCCAGGGATAATATATTGCAATCTTGTGGGGTTAGTATATTGGGGTAAGAAACAAGGTAAACCTGTTCGAGGAAATCATGCAGCGCTGTGAAATAGTAGCTGTGAAATAGAGAGTCAGGCGTAGACCGTTCATTTGCCTGCAACTCTGTTTTGTCTTAGATCCTGAGTGTTTCTCCTGGTAACTCCAATTTCTCTCTATCCCTTCAGCCTTGGCAAAGTTCAACAAAGAATTAAATCGGAAATATTGTATCCTGCACAGTTTGGAGCCTTAAACCTGACTCCACTTAATACATAGTCCACTGAAGACTTCCTGTGGCTAGCAACTTCTGTAACAAAATTTATTGATTATAATGCATTCAAAAGAAGTCCATTTTTAATTATCAGTGCCAATTCATTTTGACTCATACTGCTGTAATATTATTGATAGGCTTGTCCATGGTTTATTGAACTGCAAAGTGCAAGTCACAATGGCTTTCATTACAAATTGACTGAAGTTATTAATTCACTTAATGCTTCCTGTTAGCTCTAATGAGCTGTGTTTTTATTGTGGTTTGTCATGTAGCAAAGCTAGTAACTGTTGACCAGTGCAGCAATTTGCTATTGACAGAGAGCAGCTTACCTTGACTCATTTTAACTCATCTCTATTTCATAAACACTGAACAGTCCTCACATTCCACAGTGAGCCATCAATCAGTTAGGCAAACATGGGTACTGCAGATGCTGGAGATAGAGTCCTGCTCTATCAATCGATTTTCCTGCTCTTCGGATGCTGCCTGATCTGCTGTGCTTTTCCAGCACCACTCTAATCTTGACCATCAATCAGTTATCAAGTTCAACAAATCACCACAATTATGAACATGTAGATCTAGTTGAGACAAATGGAGTTTTCACCACACCGCTCCTTTGCTAGACAATAGTTTCAAACAGAAAAACAAATCATTTATCAATTGCAATCTGTATCTATGTTTTTCTGTATAAGAATAAAAATTTTACAATTCGCATGAATGCTTTTAATCTGAACTAAGTACTCTGTCACTTAGGCGAAAGTGAGGACTGCAGATGCTGGAGATCAGAGTCTACATTAGAATGGTGCTGGACAAGCCCAGAAGGTCAGACAGCATCCGAGGAGCAGGAAAATCGATGTTTCAGGCAAAAGCCCTTCATCAGGAATGAGATGATGGCCTACTCAGCACCACTCTAATCTAGACTCTGTCATTTAGCCTTACCCAGGCCACTGGAAAAATTAGCTTTGAATTGTGGTAAATTGGTTAGTTTCCAATAAACAGAATGATTATGTTTTCCCTTCATCTTTAAAAAGTGGAAAAATGTTATGTTGCAAGATCATTGAGTATAGGATAAAATTCTTTATGCAAATTTATTTAAAAATGAAATAGTACAAAATAGAAAGGAAATGAATAAATATAATATGTAATGATTTAAGTGAAGCTAGTACATAAAGTAATAATACTTTTTCTGAATACTACTTGCAATTTATTGACAAAGTTGTTTTTCTGTTGGCATGAGATCCAAGTCATAAAAGACATGCATAGCAAACACCAGTACAGACAACTAATTAAGGTTTGCCAATTAATATAGATTAATGTTTCTGAAGGCAATGCTGTCGACCAAGTACAATCGTGAGTATAATAGAAGGAATATTAATGAGAAAACAAACACACAACTGCAGAATACTTTGGCTTCACAGCATAAAAAGCAAAGATGTAAAGTGTGATATTTTGAGGTATGTAAGACAGGAAATTATGTAGAAAAAGTTCATCTGGAGTAAAATACTTAATACATATGCAGAAGCTGTGAACAGATGCAGAAAAAAAAGGGTCATATTCAAAGAAATCTGGTATGGTAAATGTACCTACATGCATCATTTATCAACTTGACATCTCAAGATGTATTCCACAAAATGGTGTCTATCAATCTGTTCCAATTGACTACTCACCCACCATGTCAATTTTTCAAACAAATATATAGGTATTTATCCTTAAGATTTTAATTGTGCTTCTCCACAAATGCTGCCAGTCTATTTCCAACATTTTTTGTTTTTATCTCAACTTACCACCTTCTGCAGAAATTTAGTTTGGATCTCATTTGGGGTATCATTTAGGCCAAATTACTTTGAACACAGCTAAACCTAGTGTCTCATAATGCATATTTTTGTATACTATACCTGGTTGACATAATAAGAAGACATTGAAATCATATCTAAGAGGTGAGCACTTTCAAATTTATAATGGATTGCATTCAATATTATCAAAATGTCTGTGACTTCCACACCAATTCAAGGCATTAAATTTGATTGACATCTTTGTACACTAACTCTTGACACAGAGAGCATGAGTAATAGAATATTCTTATTTGTCTTTGTCTGTTCTAATCTTCCTCTTTATTTTTCATTTTTTTTCTAATTCTATTTAAGTAAAAACTGAAAGAACTGCGGATGCTGTAAATCAGAAACTTTCTCAGTTCTGAGGAAAGGTTACTCAACCTGAAACATTAACTCTGATTTGTCTCCAATGCTGCCAAACTTGTTGAGCTTTTCCAACAATTTCTGTTTTTGTTTCTGTTTCTGTTTTTGCTTTGTTTCTGTTTTTGTTTTGTTTCTATTTTTTATTCTATTTAAACATGGCTGATTTTATAAATGCCTGAGGGAGAGAGATTGAGAGACATATTAGATCATTCCCTTACATTTCCCTTTATTAAATGTTGTGTTTTAACAGTGTTTTTATCATTGTGGATTATCGATAACAATTTCACGTCAGTGGCCACATAGGGTTATATGACCAAATCAATGTCATTTTGCAGCAAGTTCTCCCATGGCCAACCTCCCAGTTGTTGACAGCTCTCCTGTTCACCACCTTGTAACCACATCCTGCAAACCCATAGCTGTTATCAGATCATAGGTTACTTTCTGTCCTTCAGCAGTCATCTCCCAAGTACTCACTCACAGCAACAGTTTGGGAGAGGAAAGTGGGAAGCGGGAGAGTTGAGAACAGGAAGGTTGGATGTAATGTAAGAGGCTCATGTAATGTAAGGGAGATGATCAACCATTGGGAATGTGAGTTCGTTAGAGAAACAAACAACAAGAAAGTCAGGAGGATGAGTTTCAATGTGTTTCAGCGAGTATCAGTGAACTGGAGAGGTATTCAGTGGGCGAGGTTAAAAGAAAGGTTGGCGACAATCAAGTGAGCTAAAGAGACAAAGTATGCGCCAACAGAAGAGTCAAAGAGCAGCGGAGGCAAAGCATAGATGGTCGTTTAATTGGAAAGGTTGTGAACACAAATTAAATAGAAGCATATTTTGTTTTATTTTTCAAAGTTTGTGAGAAGATTTGTAGCTCGGGTGCTCGTTGCTATGGTTCTGTTCGCCGAGCTGGAAGTTTTTGTTGCAAACGTTTCGTCCCCTGTCTAGGTGACATCCTCAGTGCTTGGGAGCCTCCTGTGAAGCGCTTCTGTGGTGTTTCCTCCGGCATTTATAGTGGCCTGTCCCTGCCGCTTCCGGTTGTCAGTTTCAGCTGTCCGCTGTAGTGGCCGGTATTTTGGGTCCAGGTCGATGTGTTTGTTGATGGATGAGTGCCATGCTTCTAGGAATTCCCTGGCTGTTCTTTGTTTGGCTTGACCTACAAAGAATGAAACCTGAAAGCAACAACACCCCCAGACTCTATGGACTACCTAAAGTGCACAAACCAGACATCCCACTCAGACCCATAGTATCACTACCAGGGACACCATCACACAAACTGGCTAAAGAACTACAGCAGAAACTGAAACACCTGATTAGCGGATCCAGACACTCTATACAGTCAACACAGGAATTCTTGGACATCATCAGAAATATACACATAGACAAGGAAGAAACCATGGTCTCATTCGAAACGTTTGCGACAAAAACTTCCAGCTCGGCGAACAGAACCACAGTTTTATTTTTAATTGCATTTTGTTCTACACATTATTTTGTTTAAAAATATAATAATTTGACAAATTACAGTATTCTTATTTGTGTAAAATGCCAGTTTGTTTAGATTCTTTATTATCGTATGCCACCTGAGTTCTTTTCATAGTGTCATAGAATGAGAGTGTCAGAAAGCCATGCAGCACGGAAACATACCCTTCAGTCCAACTCATCCACACCGATAGTTTCCCAAACTAACTTAATCCCACTTGCCTGCATTTGGCCATGTCCCTTTAAAACTTTCCTATTCATGTATCGATCCAAATGTCTTTTAAATGTGTAACTGTACCTGCATCTACCACTTCTCCTGAAAGTTCATCCCACATATGAACCACAATCTATATGAAAAAGTTATCACTCAGGTCCCTTTTAAATCTTTCTCCTCTCACCTTAAAAATATATCCTCTTAGTTTTGAACACCCCCACCCAAGGGAAAAGACCTTTGTTGTTCACCTTATTTATGCCCCTCCTGATTTTATAAACCTCTATAAGGTCACCCCTCACCATCTTATGCTCCAGTGGAAAAAGTTCTCTGCCTATCCATCTTCTGGGCAAATTAGGAAAAATCACATGGTAAAGCAAATGAAACAATACTGCATTTGGTGCACCCATTTCACAGGCACATTCCTAAGTTTACAAGACTAGCCCTCCAAAGATTTTGTAGCACAAGTGGTAGTGTTCCTATCTTTGAGCCAGTAGTCTGAATTCAAACCCACCTGCCCAGACATGTGTTATGCCCATTGAGGATGAATAAAGTTATTACACATTGCAAATAATTCTGCTCCATTGCACCAATGCTGTTAATTTTGGGGTCATTGACTATGAAATTGCCAAAAGGTTTTGATTTTAGAAAGCTTATTTTTAAAAAACATGTCAAAACATAAATATATCTACAAATTTGATCCTGCAGTTGCAAGCAATAACAACAATGATTTTATTACTTGGGCAGGCAATTGCTGTTCTAGGTTTGGAAGAAGAAGAGGAATATGTGACAGGTATCAAGGAAATAAACCATAAAATTGCCTCTGAAGGGCATAGATACAGTTATTTAGATGCATTAGAAAAGATTTGAGTTTGAAGCCTATGTTCTGCAAAGAATCTATCAGTAAATAATGCCTAATATTGGGCCATAATGTCAGGCCACCACATAGCCAACCTGCTTAAAGTTATTAGTATTGATATGTCTGTGGTGATATTCCCATCTGTTAGTTCTTCTTTGTTCTTAGCGAGTTTTGAGAAGACTTGTAGCTCAGGTTGAGGTTTTGGATGTCAGTTTGCTCGCTGAGCTGAAAAGTTCATTTCCAGATGTTTCATTACCTTACTAGGTAACATCTTCAGTGGACCTCATGCGAAGTAATGCAGACAATTCCTGCTTTCTATTTATATGTTTGGGTTTCTTTGGGTTGGTGATGTCATTTCCTGTGGTGATGTTATTTCCTGTGGTGAAGTCACTTCCTGTTCCTTTTCTCAGGGGGTGGTAGATGGGGTCTAACTCGATGTGTTTGTTGATAGAATTCCAGTTGGAACGCCATGCCTCTAGGAATTCTTGTGTGTGTCTTTGTTTGGCTTGTCCTAGGATAGATGTATTGTCCCAGTTGAAGTGGTGTCCTTCCTCATCCGTAAGTGAGGATACTAGTGAGAGAGAGTCATGATGAATTGTGGCTAGTTGGTGTTCATGTATCTTGGTGGCTAGTTTTCTGCCTGTTTGTCCAATGTAGTGTTTGTTATAGTTCTTGCATGGCATTTTGTAAATGACGTTAGTTTTGCTCATTGTCTGTACAGCGTCTTTCAAGTTCATTAGCTGCTGTTTTAGTGTGTTGGTGGGTCTGCTTGTTTGGGTTTGTTGCTGAGAAATCCCATTGTTGGGTACCCAATGAACACAGTCCACCGATTTCTCAGAAACAAGCAGATAAAACACGTCCAGAAACCCTAGGCACTCTCCCCTGCATCAAAGACATCTCGGAAATGACTGCCAAACTACTCAGACCCCTTGGCATCATGGTAGCCCTCAAACCCACCATCACACTAAAACAGCAGCTAATGAACTTGAAAGACCCTATACAGACAATGAGCAAAACTAACGTCATTTACAAAATACCATGCAAGGACTATAACAAACACTACATTGGACAAACAGGCAGAAAACTAGCCACCAGGATACATGAACACCAACTAGCCACAAAACGTCATGACCCTCTCTCACTAGTATCCTCACATACGGATGAGGATGGACACTTCAACTGGGACAATACATCCACCCTAGGACAAGACAAAGACACTCACGAGAATTCCTGGAGGCATGGCATTCCAACTGGAATTCTATCAACAAACACATCAAGTTAGGCCCCATCTACCACCCCCTGAGAAAAGGAACAGGAAGTGACTTCACCACAGGAAATAACATCACCACAGGAAATAACATCACCAACCCAAAGAAACCCAAACATATAAATAGAAAGCAGGAATTTTCAGCATTACTTTGCATGAGGTCCACTGAAGATGTTATCTAGTAAGGTAACGAAACGTCTGGAAAAGAACCTTTCAGTTCAACGAGCAAACCTCCATCCAAAATTCTTCTTTGTTCTATATTTGCTGTCTCTGCAAATAGAACACTACCAAACTTCATTGTTTACAACTGAGCAGCTGCAAACAGAAATGGATATTACATTAAGGAATTCCTTGCAAAGTACAAGTAATAACAGGTCTTTAATCACAATTCAAAATGGAGTGAGAACTGTAAGTTACGAGATGGAACAATTCAGGAAAAGCAACCCCATCACAGCACCCTTCTATTACATATCTCTCATGATACTTAAAAACACTGTGTATTGAAGCTCCATCATATTCTATGCCTTAACCACTGGGATGTAATTGACCAACAAAGTGATGTGCATAGAGCTGGAAGAAAATAACTTTCCAGTTCCCACTTGCAAAATTGTCTGTTTTCATTGTAAAAAGACTGTAAACCAATTTCTAAAGAACTGCACTACAATTTTGTCTCACAGTGCACAGAGGAAATATTTGCCTAGTACTACTAAACATTTTCTACTAGAAGCCGTTCATAAAATTCTTGGTCCCTCATAAAAGGGCTCTGTACTCAGAGTTATTTCTTTCTGTTAATCTTATTGTAGACTAATTAAATATCTGGTATGGTGGGAGTGTTGTTTGAGGTTTATAACCAACACTTGAACTGAAGCATTACTTATCTCTGAATATGATTGACATTTCACCTTCTTCTGATATGATATTTGTGAGGTGATTATTTTAGAAGCAGTTACATGAATTCTATTCAAAATGTTCTCTCTATGACAAAGCAGAGAATATGAATGGAATTTTGACACTTAAGGATTAATGTAGATTGGTGGATGAAGGATAAAACCAAAGATTGGACACAGTATGTCCATTTCTAGTTTTAAGAGAGACAGGTAGAATGGTGGTAAATTACCTGATCTCCAGAAGCAGGTCAATTATTAAAGTACTGTAATCTGGCAGGTTGCCAAAGATTGCTGTCTGGATTTTAAGTTACTCCACTTTAAATGCATGGCATGTGGGACATGGTAAGATAGGGGGGCAAGGAACTTGGCAGTTAGAGCTCTCTAACATGTGCTTGAGTTTTTTATCAGTGGAGTGGAAAAAGGGGTCGATCAAGAAGGGGAGGGTTGAAATGACAGTGTGGGAAGGGTGTTCAATCAGAGAGGGGATTTGACTGGCAGACAGAGACTGCTTGAATTGAAGGGTTCACATGTATCTTCAAAGATGGAAACAAACAATAGGGGATCCACTTCAATGTTCAGCTGATGTACAACCATCCAAAATACTTAATACAAATCTCTAGCAATATTCTGGCAACAGACATTCTGCAGCATTCTGTACTGCTATCAACATTTCAGCCATCGTGAGAAGTCGGGAGTAGATACGAGATGACAAGGACTATCTGCTGATGACATAGTTCAGTACTCCAGTGCACAACCTATTTAGGCATGCACAGCACGCATTAACAAGTGCCATGCTACCTTAACAAAATGTCAATGAGTAAGCCATTAGCCTGCTTAATGTTTCCACTCTTCCACTATTATGGAAATGTATTACATTATTCTCCAGAGTGAGTCTCACATTTCATCATGGTCTGCTGTATTCTGTACAATTTCAGCATTATTAGATTATAGCCCTTAGTTTCAGATTTATTGCAAGCTATTGAAAAGGAAGAGGGGTAAGTCAAGAAGTAACCAGCATAGCCCCTTCTAGCCAAATGGAACGTGGTCAGTCCATCCAATTGCATTATCACAGTCCTAAAGCCCCATTCAACTTCCCACATTCAATGACTCTGTGGGTATTCTTACTACAATATTAAAACAATGACAGTACAAAAAGATTCTAAACTCATTTTGTAAATTAAATCATTTAATATTCCATTAAAAAGCCAACTGATCAGTTATGTGCATTCCCCTAATGCTTGTCTTGTGGGCACTTTTGACTTATCCACCTTTCTACATGGCTAGGACTTTCATTACGAAGTACTGCAGATAGTCTTGCAAAACCACCACTGGGACTAAGATCCCATCTTAAGACTGCTCCACCTCTGCATGGGCACCAGCTATTGACTAGCTGCCCGAAAAGAGATGGTTTGGCTTTGTCTGTCCTTACAACATTAAAACCACTTCTAGACTTACTTCCACCACTTTACCAGGTCAAAACAGACTCCCACCACCTCCCAGCCTCCTTTCAGAGGAGGAGGTTTGCTTTAGGTAGTGCAAGCTTTCTTAAATTCTTGCTGCATAAAATAGTTTTGTGATCCCTGCTTAAATATACAGTGATACTATAACTTGCTTAGCTAGGAGTTCAGGGAATATTTTATCATTCGTAGAATCCCTACACTATGGAAAGAGGTCATTCGATCCTCTGAACAGCATACCACCCAGAGCCAACCCTATCCCATAAACCTACGTTTACCAAGGCTAATCGACCTAGCCCACACATCCCTTGTCACTACAGACAATTTAGCATGGCCAATCCACCTAAACTGCACATCTTTGGACTGTGGGAGGAAACCGGAGCACCTGCTAGAAACCCATGCAGACACGGAGAGAACATGCAAACTCCACACAGGCAGTCACCCAGGGCTGGAATCAAACCTGAGTCCCAGGTGCTGTGAGACAGCAGTGTTAACCATTGAATCACTGTGCCACCGAACATGAGATGGGATATAAGAGTTGGTGACGAGGCCACTACTCATTGCTTGTCCCAAGTGCTTTGCTAAGTGGTGCTGAATCAGCTTCTTAAGTGAATGTAGTCCATGTGGAGTTGGTCATAGTACTGTTAGAAAAGGAGTTCAAGAGTTTTGTTCCTGTGACAAAGAAAGAACATCATTATAGGTCTATACCAGTATGTTGGGTAGCTTTGAGGGAAAATCAGAGGTGGTGTTCTACCTGTGTCTGTTATCTTTGTCCTACTTGATGGTAAAGGTCATAGGATTGGAAGGTGCTGTCAGAGGAACCTTGGTGATTTGCTGCCAAATTTATTGCAGATGGTTCACATTGCCACTACTGTGTACCATTAAAAGGTGATGTTTGATGTGGTGGACCAAACTCGTTACTTTGTCTGGGATAATGTTGAGCTTCTTAAGTGTTGTTAGTGCTGTAGTCATCCAGGCAAATGGAAAGTATGCAATCGCAGCCATGACTTTTGTCTTGTAGATGCAGGCCAGATTTTGGGGAATATAGGAGTGAGTTACTCACCACAGAAATTCCGCATTCTGGCATAGCTTTCTATCCATGATGGCCAGAACCCTCTAAGAGCAGTAATCATCATTAGACTGCCACTCCTAGTTTATTCCACTGCACCTGTGTCCAACATGTCCGTATTATCTGGGACTGCCAAGTCCAGGGTCTTCAGAAATTCATAACATACCTGATGTTTGAATGTTAGTTCAAACTGGCAATTGATTCAGAATTAGTGATTGAGTGTTGCAGAATAAAAGAAAAATGTAAGGATTTAGTGATGGAAGAAAAGATGGAAGTGGTTCGTAAAAGCATTTCTGGATTTAAAAAAAGTAAATCAACATTGTTCAAATAGTCTAATTCAAACATATACACTTGGAAAGCTCAGTCTTGGAGGATTTCTGGAACCTTGTGTTTCTGCTTGAATGAAAGGCAGCTATGTTACAAAAGTATAATAGGATCCATCAGACCAGGTTTCATTCTGGGATTAATTTGTCCAATAAAATTATCAGGTGGGATTATAAAACTCCAGACAGGACATGGTGGAGGGGCAGGACCTCTTCTCTAAGCTGGAAGCTGATGATGAGGTTGCGAGGTGGATCGCAAAAGCTTTCAGAAATGGTAGGGTGACAGGGATATTGTCAAATAAGGAGAAAGTGAGGTCTGCAGATGCTGGAGATCAGAGCTGAAAATGTGTTGCTGGAAAAGCGCAGCAGGTTAGGCAGCATCCAGGGAACAGGAGAATCGACGTTTCGGGCATAAGCCCTGAAGAAGGGCTTATGCCCAAAACGTCGATTCTCCTGTTCCCTGGATGCTGCCTGACCTGCTGCGCTTTTCCAGCAACACATTTTCAGATATTGTCAAATAAGCCAGAGAAGCACATGACAATCCCATAGCCACTCTCTTTCAGGGGGACAGAGCTATATGGACATATTCTTTTACCCTATTACCCCTAGGAATGAACACTCTCCCCCGTTGCCATTCCCAATCTCCCCTTCTATCACCAATGGAGCCAAATCCCTTTTGCCACTGGACCCAGCTTCCCTGATCTCCCTCCATTTACCCCTCACCTCATGCTTACCTTACTTGCGCTTTGACAAAAGTATCTGTCTCTGATTATTTAAATTTCAGAAAATAGCAAGCAATTAATGTAAAAAGGGGTGGAGATTTGCTTTTCCCCAAATATTCTCTGGTCTGAGGATCTTGTCAGCACATAAGAATATAATAAAATAAGAAATAGGAGCAGGAATAGGTCATCTGCCCTCTCGAATCTGCTTCATCATTCAACAAGATCATAGCTGGTCTTTTCACGGACTCAGCACCACTTACCCACTCATTCACTATCACCCTTAATTCCTTTATTGTTCAGGCACCACACTCTCGACTCCATATGGATCATGCTCACTGTTCTGCCCTCATCAATCCTCTTCATCACTTCTTCAAAAAACTCACGCAAGTTAGTGAGACATAATTTCCCATGCACAATGCCATGTTGACTATCCTTTGCTTTTCCAAATGCATGCAAATCATTTCCCTCATGATTCCCTCCAAAAACTTGCCCACCACTGATGTCAGGTCACCGGTCTATATTTCCCTGACATTTCCTTAAGAGCTTTCTTAAATAGTGACACCACCTTAGCCAACCTACAGTCTTCTGGCACCTCACCTGTAACTACCGATGATCCAAATATCTCAGTAAGGGACCCAGCAATCACTTCCCTAGCTTCACATAGAGTTCTAGGGTACTCCTGATCAAGTCCTGGGCATTTATCCACCTTTATGCATTTTAAAACATCCAGCACCTCCTCCTCTGTAATATAGATGTTTTTCAAGATGTCACCATCTATTTCCCCACATTCTATACCTTCCATGTCCTTCTCCACAGTAAACACTGATGCAAAATACTCATTTAGTATCTCCCAATCTCCTGTGGTTCCGCACATAGGCTGCCTTGCTGATCTTTGATTGGGCCCTATTCTCTTCTTAGTCACCCTTTTGTCCTTAATGTATTTATAAAATCGCTTTGGATTCTCCTTAACTCTATTTACCAAAGCTATCTCATGTCATCTTTTTACCCTCCTTATTTCCCCCTTTATACCCTTCTAAGCCATTCGACATTTTTAGAATATCAGTTTATGTAAGCTGACAACTTACTTCGCACCCCATTTGGAGAATAGGAGAGAAATAGATAACAGTTATTGACTCTCCTCAGATATTCTTGAGACATACAATATCTATGTGACCAGAGACAGAGAGAAGTCTGCTAACTTCTCTCTGAAAGTAGACTGTTAGGATGGGTTATCATGTCACTAACTAGCCCTGCAGGAAATTGTCGATTGTAAAGCTGTTGCCATAAATGAAACTATGTAAATGGAAAGAAAATGCCTCCATGTCAGAATAAACTATACTCAGGTTTGTGTTATTGTTAGAGCTCCCTTACTGCGCAATTCACACAAACTAGGAGAATGGCACAGATATTCTGATACATGTTATTCACAAAGAGATACAAAAAATAGTGAAAACATCAATCATGTTCTGTAACACTTGAGCACTATGTACAGTTTGGGACTTCTTATTTGAGAAAGGATGTACTGCGCTGGAGGGGGTGCAAAGGAAGTTCACAAGATTGATTCTGAAGTTGAGAGGGTTAGATTACCAGGAAGGTTTGAGTAAACTCAAACTAAACACATTGGAAAAGTCCAGAACTGGAGGGCATAGTTTTAGGTTGAGAGGTGAAAGATTTAAAAGGGACCAAAAGGTGGTTTGTGTATAGAATGAGCTGCCAGAGAAAATGGTGTAGGCTGGTACAATAACTACACTGAAAAGGCATCTGGATGGGTATATGAATAGGAAGGGTTTAGAGGAATTTGGGCCAAGTGCTAGCAAATAGGACTAGATTAAATTAGGAATTCTGGTCGGCATGGACAAGTTGGACCAAATAGTCTGTTTCTGTGCTGGCAATCTCTATGATTCTTTGACTCTATGACTACACAGTGACTGACAGTGACTGGCAATCACCACTAGTTCTAATTACAATGGGAAATAGGAAATTGGATTAACTCATTAAGTACCAAATCAATTGTACTGTTCAAACAGAATGAAGTTATTTCCTTTCTGATCTGTTCACTCAGTGAACTTAATGTGTCAATACCAATTGAAGAATTAGCATGAACCAAGGTAAGTATTCTTATTGTTTATCTCAAACATGGAGCCATGGTGTTTTAAAGCATGGTAGACTACCATTTTCCATATATTAATTTTGATAAATTGGCATTTCAAGTGCAATTTCATGATATTCTCTCCCAATAAGTGATGCTCTGCTTCAAGTATTCATAATTACGAACTTACTCAGACACTAGGGGAGATTGAACAATTTAACCATAGAAAGGGAAAGGTTTAGTGTAGATTGTTTTAGTCCACATTGAAAGCACAATTTGTCTCACATAGGAACAATGAGACAATGATACATTTATGGGACAACATTGAGCAAGTTTTATTCTGCAGATATATCAAGCTGTACTTGACCTAGGAGCAGTACTTTTAACATTAATACTACAAATCAAATAAGCAATAGCTCATTGTGAAATTAAATATGAAAATTCTCCAAAGGTAGATGTGAGTGATTTTTTAAAATATGTTTCATACATAGATCTTATTATGTAGCACCTTGAAAATTAATACCTACAAATCAAATAAGCAACAGCCCATTGTGAAACTAAACATGCTTTTTTTTTAAGATGGATATCAGTGGTTTTCTAAATACATTGTTTATTAGCATTAAATATAATTTTTCACTTGGGACTCAAACATTACTCACTTGCAATTCTAATCTCTCCAACGGATCCCAAGGCAAATTAAACTAGCCTCCTTAAAGGGAACTTTAGTTATCAAGGAATCAGTGAAATCCCCTCAGCCATATTATATGCTACTTAAGTGAGAGAAATTGATGTCTCATGCTTTGAACGACAGACAGCATTTTCCAGACAACACAGCAGAAAGGTGATCCTTGATAGATTTGAAAGCAGCTGTTACTGTGAATGAGATTTAAATTACTACTTTGGTTGTACACAGGAACCGTACCATTTCCAAACTGCAGTAATTATTTAACTCAAACTTTGAATCTATGTGATTTCAGCACAGACTCAGATGGAAATGATAAATTGTAACTTTATTTTCACCCAATGCATGAAAGTAGGTTATCTTGGAATTAAATGCAGCTACTTCCACCTCAACATTGAATGGCTGTTGCCACTGAGCTCAGGTGTTACAGCCAAACGGTATAAAGGATCCTAAATATATTAGATACAATTGCATTTCTTTTTTGAAATAAAAACTCATTAAGTGAAGAAAAATAAATTGAGAAGGCTCACAAGAGGTCCAGTACTCCCATGGAGGAACTTATGACTTTGAGCACAGTGCAGACTGGCATCCACTTTCATTGCTCACAATCATACAGAGATTTCAAGAGGCTATTTGTTCCCATCTACTGAATATGAAGGAAGTGTACTCCAAGCAATACCAAAATTTTTTTGACATCTTTATAATTATCTCTGATTTTTTATTAATTGAATCAGCAGTTTTGTGAGTAATAATAGGTGACTGATTGCAAGTCCACCTTTGTGCTGCCAAAAAAGAATTGAAGGTCTTTTGAATGAAATATCAGATGAAATGCAATTTATTTCTCAATTAATTTCATACTTTAATAAATCCATTTAAATTCAATTTATTCTGGAGTTCAGAGTTAAGATCTTTAGAAGGGTTCTTGTCAAGGCCTAGGTTCATCTTAATATATCTGATCAGATTGATTAAAAGGTATCAGGAGTTTTGAGCCCATAGTCTAGGACTCATTCATATGTTAGATGTTGATTACAGTGATATGGAAAAAAATCTACTTCATAATTGCAATTTTTAACTTCTTGATTATCTGTTGTTAAAGAGTTGTCGGTAATTGTGCAAGGAAAACATTGTGAAGAGGCAACCGGAAGTCTGGGAACTTTGGAATTCAATTCAGATTTAGGATTTGGGTTGAATGATGTGGGAAGCTGAAAGTAGACTCTGCGGGGTATCAGCATTTTGATGGCATTTTGAACAAAGAACAATGCAGCACAGGAACAGGCCCTTCATCCCTCTAAGCCTACACTGACACATTTTGCCCTTCCATACTAAAACTATCTTCACTTACAGGATCCATATCCCCCTATTCCCTTCCTATTTATATATTCACCCAGGTGCTTTTTGAATGCTGCTATTTTGTCTGTTTCCACTATCTCCTCTGGCAACACATTCCAAGTGCTCACCAACCTCTGTGTGAAAAATTTGTCTCACATATCTCTTTTATACTTGCCCCCCCCCACACACACCATCCCCCACACACACATACATATTGAACCAGTGTTCCCTAGTAATTGACCTGTCCAATCTGGGAAAAAAGCCTCATACTTTCCATTCTGTCCATGCTATTCACAATCTTATCAACGTCTATCAATCGCCCCTCAACCTCCTGCATTTCAATGAAAACAAACCTAGTCTATCCCACCTTTCTTCATAGCTAAAATCCCCCACAGCAACATCCTGGTAAAGCTTTTCTGTATCCTCTCCAAAGTATCCACATCCCTGTGGTAGTGTAGTGACCAATATTCCAAGTGTGGCCTAATTACTGTTCTATAAAGCTGCAGCACAACTTGCCTATCCTTATCCTTAATGCCCTTTCTAATGAAGGCAAGCATGCCATAGGTCTTGTTTAACCACCTTATCTACCTGAACTGTCATGTTCAGTGATCTGTGGACCTGCACACCAGACCCCTCTACATATCAATACTCCTAAGTGTTCTGCCATGAACTGTATAATTTTCACCTAAAATTCCAAAATGCATCACCTCACATTTGTCTGGATTAAACTCCATCTATCATTTTTCTGCCTATGCCTCCAACTGGTCTATATTTTCTGTACCCTCTGAAATTCTTCCTCACTATCTGCAACTCCACCAATCTTTATATCATCCGCAAATTTACTAATTAGACCAACCACATTTTCTTCCAAATCATTTATATAGATCACAAACAGCAGAGGTCCCGGCACTGATCCCTGTGGAAAACCGCTGGTCATAGCCTTCCATTCTAAAAAGCATCCTTTCACCTCTGTTTTCTACGACTAAGCCAGTTCAGTATCAATCTTGCCTGAAATCCATGTAGATAACATCAACCACCTTTCCCTCATCAATCATCTTCATCACTTCCTAAAAAACTCAATCAAGTTAGTGAGGCACAATTTCCACGCACAAAACCATGCTGTCTGTCACTAACAAGTCAATTTGCTTCTGAATGCATAAAGACCTTGTCCCAGAGAATCTTTCCCAGTAATTTCCCTATCACACGATGTGAGACTCACAGTTCTGTAATTTCCAAGATTATCCCTGTTATGCTTCTTAAATAATGGCTGGTCTCAAGTCCTCTGGTACCTCATCTGTGGCCAAAGAGGTTGCAAAGATACCTGTCAATGCTCCAGCAATTTGTTGTCTTGCCTCTCTCACTATTCTGGGATAGATCCCATCAGGACACAGGAACGTATCTACCTTAATACATTCTAAGACGCACATAACATGTTCCTTTTTATTAGCAACCTGGCTTAGAAATTTGGCACTCCCTTCCCTGAAATTATCCTCCACCAATTCCTTCTCTTTGGTGAATACTAAGACAAAGTATTTGTTTAGGAACTCACCTACATCTTTTGGCTCCACACATAGAATCCCTCCCTTGTCCTTGGATGGGCCCACCATTTCCCTGTAAATCTTCTTGCTTTTTATATATGTATAAAAAGCCTTGGGACTCTCCTTAATCTTGTTTGCTTATAGCTTTTATGACCCCTTTTAGCCCTTCTAATTCCTTGTTTAAGTTCTTTCTTACTTCACATATATACTTCAAGGGCTTCATCAGTTCCCATCTTCCGAGACCTTACGTATGCTTCCTTTTTCTTTTTGACCAAGTCATGCTATTCATGGTCATCCAAGGTTCACGTGACTTTCTCACAGAAAGCTGCCACTCTTGGACTCTTATCGACTGCCATTTGAAATACTCCTACATGTCCAATGTGGATTTACCCTCAAATAGCCACTTCCAATCAAAGTTTTCCTGTTCAGGACTAACATTGCTGTAGTTTGCCTCCCTCAATTTAACACCTTCACCCAAGGACAGCTGTTATCCCTATCCATAAGTATCTTAAAACTCACAGAATAATGGTCACTACTCTCAAGATGCTCCCTCAATAACTTCACTCACCTGGTCAGGCTCATTTCCCAAAACCAGGTCCAGTATAATCTCTTCCCTGGTTGAATTTTTACATACCCTGTCAAGAAACCCTCCTAAAAGATCCTTACAAATTCTGCCCCATCCCTAGCTCCTAGCTTGAAGTGAGTCTTGAACCTGGGAAAACGTGGAGACACATTCAGAATATAGAGACAGTGGTTTAAGATCCCAGAATCTGGCAGCAGTGAGAGAGAATCCCAAGGTCCAGAATTGTGAAGCAAATCTCAAATCATGAAACACTAGAAGCAAATCGCACTTCTGAATACTTGGAAGAATAAGCCAGAATCTGGAGGAAGAGACTAGATTTTGGGTGTATTGTTCTAAGAATGGAGGATCAAAGAGAACATGGAGAAAGACTTATCAGCCTCTAGCCAATTTTAGGTAGTCAGCTAATTTTCCTATTGTTTATTGACCATCTGTTTTCCAGTTTATTCATAGCATTTAGTGTACTACTAAATATTTGCCAAATCTGAATATCCAGTCAATCATAAAAATTTACAAATATTCCCAAGGTAAATTTCATTTTGCGCAAATAAAAGTTTCATATACATAAGTTACATTTTTAAAATTTTATAGAATTGTTTATTCAGACATATCCATTGTGCTGCAAGATAATTAGACTTAGATACTGTGTTCAGAGAGAGTCAGCAAATGGCATAAATTGAAAGAAATCAAGAACGTTAATGAGAGGATAAACTAAGGGCCAGACTCGGGATCTATCATTACTGAAGGAGCAAATCTGAAATTGGAGCTGACAGGACATATTAGATTTTGAAAGAATGTAAAGACAGAAATCTGTCAAGATGCTGAGAGTTGGTTGGCTAATGGGTATAGCTGCTACGTTTCCTTTTCTCTAAAGATAGGGAGCTAGTCTAAGCATGTAGAAAATTTTAAAAAAACATTTTTAGAAAAGGGTGAAATAAAGTATTTCCCTTCCTAACATTAAATTTTGTCAACAGAAATGATCTAAGTAGCTGGTGAGTCTTTCTCTCTTATTTAGCAGTAAGGTTTATTAGTAGTAGAAAGGCTTATTTTCTTTTCTAACCTTTGAAATGTCAACAAATATTAACAAAAAACTAAGAACGGTGATGCTGGAATATCTGAAACACAAACAGAAATTGCTGTAGAAACTTAGCAGCCTTTGTGTAAAGAAAGCAGAGTAAATGCTTCCAATGACCCTTCCTCAGAGTGATGGGATCTGAGCTGAAGTCAAAATGTTGATTCTGGTTTCTCTTCACAGATGCTGCCAGACCTGCTGAACTTCAGAGTAATCAGGGATATCAACAGGCTGTCTGGAAAACACCAGATGGTCAAAGAGAGTAGGACCAGAGTTTAATATCCCAAGGTTGTATGAGGGCTAAAGGAGACATTTATGATTAGAACTCATGAAGATTTCTAATGAACTATTGATGTGTCTTGGTCTGTTACAGTGGGTGATATCACTTCCGATTCTGTTTATCACAGGCTGGTAAATGGGGTCCAAATTGATATGTTTGTTAATGGACTTCTAGATTGAATGCCAGGCCTCCAGGTATTCCCATGCATTTCTTTGTTTAGCCTGTCCCAGGATGGATGTATTGTCCCTGGTGTCCCTCTTTGTCTGTGTGTATGGATACTAGTGATAGCTGGTCATGTCTTTTGGTGGCTCGTAGGTGTTCATGTAACCTGGTTGCTAGTTTCACACCTGGTCTTGCAATGTAATGTTTGTTGCAGTCAATGCAGAGTTCTTTGTCTGAAAACAAATTTACCAGCTCAGTGAGCAAACTTACAACCTGATCCACAACTTGAGCCACAAATCTTCTTCAAAATCACAAGTTGTATTATGCTCTCAAGACAATGTGTCTAAGTCACACTATCCTATGCCAGGGGTTGGGGGTGGGGTGGGGGGTAGATGTTAGCAATAATAGAAAATTCGACTGCCTGGGCTGTGGCACTGACGTCATCACACAGAAAGAGATGGAGTGGTATGATCTTGCAGAAATTGCATTTGTAACTTGATGCATTTATGAATTGAGAATTGGGAAATTCCATACAGGTCTCTAGTGGAATGAGCTAGTCATATAAAATTAAGTGCTACTGTTACCTGGTAGCTAATGGTACAGGATATCTAATAATTCCTTCACAGCACAAATTTTGTGCCAGCAGAAGATACAATTCCATTATGAGGTCCTGGAACATCCACAATCTGCACTGACACTGAGCTTCACTCATCTGGAGGAAATGACAGTGAGCACAGTGAATTCTGGCGTCCTATATCTCTGCCACACCCTTTCAGGAATCTCTGCAGTAGCTTCTCCATCTGAAGTATATTTGGGAGCCAAAAGAGATTGCTGTTGGTTCTCAGCTTGCTAATACCTTCGTACATCCACATTTCTTCTATGCATTTTTATTATGACTGCAACAGCAATTATAACATCGTCGATTGCTGAAACCATTCAGGATAGGTATAATGAACCTCTGTGGGGAACATCAGAAACAGAACAGCTTCTTAGTGATCTGATCCTTGTCCACTCATACCAAACAGAAATGAGTCTTTATCATTGGCCATGATACAGAGACTATTGAGGCCTTCCAGAAAAAAAAATGTCTATCTCTCTCTCTCTCTCTCTCTGTGACACACACACACCACAATAAACTAGAAAATGCAGCAATGGATATCAGAAAACTGGATTCTGGGTAATGCAAGATGGAGAATGGGAAAAATTTCTGGCTGTAACAGCTGCTCTGTTTTTGAGGTATTTTAGGTGCTGGAGGTGATTTCCTCGAATTCCAGGAGCAGCAATTACTGTTTTATATGCTGTTGCATTGTTTTGGAACTTTGGAGTAAAAAAAAGTCAAAACAAACAGCAGTTTTAAAAGGAGAGGAACAGACAAAGGAAGCACATGGTGAGGTCAGTGCAGGAGAGAGAGAGAGAGTGAGAGAGTGAGATAGAGAGAGAAAGAAACTCCCACTGTTAACTGACAGAGCAGTGAACCTGCGCAGTTACTGCCTTTGCTGTTTGAATTCATGTATTGCTGGACATTGGAGTGCGTCTGGGAAAATAAAAGAACAGTAAAAATCACAATTGATCTCAGATGAACCTGTTTGGGAGGGGTCATAGCACAGAAACAGATCAGTGGATTTTAAGTGCGGTCTTACAGAAAGTCTGCAGTAGTGAGTACAGTGGGTTCTTTCTTGATTATATGTTTTATTGAGATATGTCTCTTGATTAAACTTAAACTTAAAAAAATGCCGTAAGTATTAATTTAACTTGGAGCAGTGTTTTGTAGAGGAATAAAACAGTGCTATTTTCTGGGTCTGCAGATTGAAAAAAGTAAAAATGGCCTTTGGTAGAGTGATATGTTCTTCTTGTCAGATGTGGAAGTTTAGGGAGAGTTTACAGGTTACTGAGGATTATATCTGCAATAAATGCAGTTGATTGTGAATCCTATCAGATCGAATGGATCAGTTGGAGAGGCAGTTAGAGGCAATGAGGGATTTACAAGAGCAAGGGGATGTGATGGACAGCAGTTATAGGAAAGGGGAAAAGACTCAGATACAGTCACATAGATGGGTTAACTCCAGGAAAGATAAGAGATGTAGGCAGGTAGTGCAGGAGTCTCCTGTGCCTATCCCCATTTCAAAAAAGTATGCAATTTTGGAAAATTTAGGGGGTGATGGATTCTCAAGGGAACATAGCACAAACAGCTAAGTTTCTGGTATTGAGACTGGCCCTAATGCAATGAGAGGTAAGTCAGGTTCTAAGCGATCGATTGTGTTAGGGGACTTTCTGGTCCGAGGTACAAACAGAGGTTTCTGTGGCCAGCAGCGAAAAATCAGAATGGTGTGTTGTTTCCCTGGTGCCAGGATCAAGGATGTCTCAGAGAGGGTGCAGAATGTTCTCAAGGTAGAGAGAGGCCAGCAGGAGCTCATTGTACACATTGGAACCAACGACATTGGAAGGTTGAGATTCTGAAGGGAGATTACAGAGAGTTAAGCAGGAATTTAAAAAGGAGGTCCTCAAGAGTAGTAATATCTGCATTACTCCTGGTACTATGAGCTAATGAGGACAGGAATAGGAGGAAAGAGCAGATGAAGGAGCTGGTGTATGGGAGAAGGATTCACATTTTTGGATCATTGGAATCTCTTTTGGGGTAGAAGTGACCTGTACAAGAAGGACGGATTGCACCTAAATTGGAAGGGGACTAATATACTGGTGGGGACATTTGCTAGAGCTGCTTGGGAGAATTTAAACTAGTAAGGTGGGCCCCAGGGAGATAGTGAGCAAATAAATCAATCTGAGACTGGTACAGTTGAGAACAAAGGTGAGTCAAACAGTCAGGGCAGGCATGGACAAAGCAGAGAACACGGTAGGAGTGATAAATTAAACTGCATTTATTTCAAGCAAGAGGCCTAACAGAGAAGGCAGGTGAACACAGGGCATGGTTAGGAACATGGGACTGGGATATCAGAGCAATTACAGACACATGGCTCAGGGATGGACAGGACTGGCAACTTAATGTTCCAGGATACAAATGCTATAGGAAGGACAGAAACAGAGGCAAGAGAGAAGGGGGAGAGGCGTTTTTGATAAGGGATAGCATTACTTAGATTACTTACAGTGTGGAAACAGGCCCTTCGGCCCAACAAGTCCACACTGTCCTGCCGAAGTGCAACCCACCTAGACCCATTCCCCTACAATTACCCCTTCACCTAACACTACGGGCAATTTAGCACGGCCAATTCACCTGACCTGCACATCTTTGGAATGTGGGAGGAACAGCTGTACTGAGGGAGGATACTCCCGGAAATACATCCAGGGAAGATATTTGGGTGGAACTGAGAAATAAGAAAGGGATGATCACCTTATTGGGATTGTATTATAGACCCCCTAATAGTCAGAGGGAAATTGAGGAACAGATTTGTAAGGAGATCTCAGTAAACTGTAAGAATAATAGGGTGGTTATGATAGGAGATTTTAACTTTCCAAACATAGACTGGGACTGCCATAGCGTTAAGGGTTTAGATGGAGAAGAATTGTTAAGCATGTACAAGAAAATGTTCTGATTCAGTATGTCGATGTACCTCCGAGAGAAGGTGCAAAACTTGACCTACTCTTGGGAAATAACGCAGGGCAGGTGACTGAGGTGTAAGTGGGGGAGCACTTTGGGGCCAGCGACCATAATTCCATTAGATTTAAAATAGTGATGGAAAAGGATAGACCAGATCTAAAATTTGAAGTTCTAAATTGGAGAAAGGCCAATTTTAATGGTATTTGGCAAGAACTTTCAAAAGCTGATTGGGCACAGATGTTCGCAGGTAAAAGGACGGCTGGAAAATGGGAAGCTTTCAGAAATGAGATAACGAGAGTGCAGAGAAAGCATATTCCTGTCAGGATGAAAGGAAAGGCTGGTAGGTATAGGAAATGCTGGATGACTAAAGAAATTGAGGTTTGGTTAAGAAAAAGAAGGAAGCATATATCAGGTATAAACAGGATAGATCAAGTCAATCCTGAGTAGAGTATAAAAGCAGTAGGAGTATACTTAAGAGAGAAATCAGGAGGGCAAAAAGGGGACATGAAATAGCTTTGGCAAATAGAATTAAGGAGAATCCAAAGGTTTTTACAAATACATTGAGGACAAAAGGGTAACTAGGGAGAGAATAGGGCCCCTCAAAGATCTGCAAGGCGGCCTTTGTGTGGAGCCACAGGAAATTGGGAGATACTAAACAAGTATTTTGCATCAGTATTTACTGTGGAAAAGGATACGGAAGATATAGAATGTAGAGAAATAGATGGTGACATCTTGAAAAATGTCTATATTACAGGGGAGGAAGTGCTGCATGTCTTGAAATGCATAAAAGTGGATAAATCCCCAGGACCTGATCAGGTGTACCCTAGAACTCTGTGGGAAACTACAGAAGTGAATGCTGGGCCTCTTACTGAGATATTTGTATCATTGATAGTCACAGGTGAGGTGCCGGAAGACTGGAGGTTGGGAAATCATGTCGCACAAGCTTGATTGAGTTTTTTGAAGAAGTAACAAAGAGGATTGATGAGGACAGAGCATTAGAAGTGATCTATATGGGCTTCAGTAAGGCATTCAACAAGGTTCCCCATGGGAGACTGATTAGCAAGGTTAGATCTCATGGAATACAGGGAGAACTAGCCATTTGGATACAGAACTGGCTCAAGGGTAGAAGGTGGTGGTGGAGGGTTGTTTTTCAGACTGGAGACCTGTTACCAGTGCAGTGCCACAAGGATCGGTGCTGGGTCCACTACTTTTCACCATTTATATAAATGATTTGGATATGAGCATAAGAGGTAAGTTTGCAGATGACACCAAAATTGGAGGTGTAATGGGCAGTGTAGAAGGTTACCTCAGATTACAACAGGATCTGGACTAGATGGGCCAATGGGCTGAGAAGTGGCAGATGGAGTTTAATTCCAATAAATGTGAGGTGCTGCATTTTGGGAAAGCAAATCTTAGCATGATTTATACACTTAATGGTAAGGTCCTGAGGGGTGTTGCTGAACAAAGAGACCTTAGAGTGCAGGTTCATAGTTCCTTGAAAGTGGAGTCACAGGTAGACAGGATAGTGAAGAAGGCATTTGGTATGCTTTCCTTTATTGGTCAGAGCACTGAGTACAGGAATTGGGAGGTCATGTTGTGGCCGTACAGGACATTGGTTAGGCCACTTTTGGTATATTGCGTGCAATTCTGGTCTCCTTCTTATCAGAAAGATTTTGTGAAACATGAAAGGGTTCAGAAATGATTTATAAGGATGTTGCTAGGACTGGAGGATTTGAGCTATAGGAAGAGGCCAGGGCTGTTTTCTCTGGCGTGTGGGAGGCTGAGGGGTGACCTTTTGAGGTTTATAAAATATTGATAGGCATGGATAGGATAAATAGACAATGTCTTTTCCCTGGGGTAGGGGAGTCCAGAACTAGAGGGCATAGGTTTAGAATGAGAGGGGAAAGATATAAAAGAGACCTAAGAGCCAACCTTTTCACCAGAGCATGGTACGTGTATGAAATGAGCTGCCATAGGAAGTGGTGGAGGCTAGTACAATTGCAACATTTAAGAGGCATTTGGATGGGTAAATGAATAGTTTGAAGGGATATGAGTCAGGTGCTGGCAGGTGGGACTAGATTGGGTTGTGATATCTGGTCGGCATGGACAAGTTGGACTGAAGGGTCTGTTTCCGTGCTGTACATCTCTATGACTCTATGACTCTATGAAACCCCATCATGAGAGGAAAGTAGCCCTGAGCCCTTGTCATAGAGTCATAGAGATGTACAGTATGGAAGCAGACCCTTCAGTTTAACCCATCCATGCCGACCAGATATCTCAGCCCAATCTAGTCCCACCTGTCAGTACCTGGCCCATATCCCTCCAAAATCTTCCTATTCATATACTCATCCAAATGCCTCTTAAATGTTGCAATTGTACCAGCCTCCATCACTTCCTCTGGCAGCTCATTCCATACACATACCATCCTCTGTGTGAAAAAGTTGCCCCGTAGTTCTCTTTTATATCTTTCCCCTCTCACCCTAAATCTATGCCCTCGAGTTCTGGTCTCCCCAATCCCAAGGAAAAGACTTTGCCTATTTACCCTATCCATGCTCCTCATAATTTTGTAAACCCTTATAACGTCACTCCTCAGCCTCCGACGCTCCAGGGAAAACAGCCCCAGCCTGTTCAGTCTCTCCCTATATCTCAAATCCTCCAACCCTGGCAACATCCTTGTAAATCTTTTCTGAACCTTGTCAAATTTCACAATATCTTTCCGAAAGGAAGGAGACCAGAATTGCATGCAATGTACCAACAGTGGCCTAACCCATGTCCTATACAGCCGCCACATGACATCCCAACTCCTGTACTCAATAGAAGAGAAAATGAGGTCTGCAGATGCTGGAGATCAGAGATGGAAATGTGTTGCTGGAGAAGCGCAGCAGGTCAGGCAGCATCTAGGGAACAGGAGAATCGACGTTTCGGGCATTAGCCCTTCTTCAGGAATGAGGAAAGTTTGTCCAGCAGGCTAAGATAAAAGATAGGGAGGAGGGACTTGGGGGAGGGGCGTCGGAAATGTGATAGGTGGAAAAAGGTCAAGGTGAGGGTGATAGGACAGATTGGGGTGGGGGCGGAGAGGTCGGGAAGAAGATTGCAGGTTAGGGAGGCGGTGCTGAATTTGATGGATTTGACTGAGACAGGCTGGGGGGAGGGGAAATGAGTTGAAACTTTATTGCTGGAACAGCACAGCAGGTCAGGCAGCATCCAGGGAACAGGAGATTCGACGTTTCGGGCACAGGCCCTTCTTCAGGAATGAGCAGAGAGTGTTCAGCAGGAGAAGATAAAAGGTAGGGAGGAGGGACTTGGAGGAGGGGCGTTGGAAATGTGATAGGTGGAAAGAGGTCAAGGTGAGGGTGATAGGTCGGAGTAGGATGGAGGCGGAGAGGTCAAGAAGAAGACTGCAGGTCAGGAAGGCGGTGCCGGGCTGGAGGGATTCGGCTGAGACAAGGTGGGGGGAGGGGGGATGAAGAAACTGGTGAAGTCCAAGTTCATCCCCTGTGGTTGGAGAGTTCCCAGTCGGAAGATAAGACGCTCCTCCTCCGACCGTCGCGTTGTTGTGGTTTGGCGGTGGATGAGTCCAATGACCTGAAATAGGATATGCAGGTCATTGGACTCATCCACCGCCAAACCACAACAACCCGACGGTCGGAGGAGGAGCGTCTTATCTTCCGACTGGGAACCCTCCAACCGCAGGGGATGAACTTGGACTTCACCAGTTTCTTCATCCCCCCTCCCCCCACCTTGTCTCAGCCGAATCCCTCCAGCCCGGCACCGCCTTCCTGACCTGCAGTCTTCTTCTTGACCTCTCCGCCTCCATCCTACTCCGACCTATCACCCTCACCTTGACCTCTTTCCACCTATCACATTTCCAACGCCCCTCCTCCAAGTCCCTCCTCCCTACCTTTTATCTTCTCCTGCTGAACACTCTCTGCTCATTCCTGAAGAAGGGCCTGTGCCCGAAACGTCGAATCTCCTGTTCCCTGGATGCTGCCTGACCTGCTGTGCTGTTCCAGCAATAAAGTTTCAACTTTGATCTCCAGCATCTGCAGACCTCACTTTCTCCTCGGGAGGGGAAATGAGGAAACTGGTGAAATCCAAGTTCATCCCTTGTGGTTGGAGGGTTCCTAGCCGGAAGTTGAGGCGTTCTTCCTCCAACCGTCGTTTCGCAGTGGTATGACGATGGAGGAGTCCAAAGACCTGCATATCCTTGGTGGAGTGGGAGGGGGAATTGAAATGTTGAGTTACAGGGTGGTTGGGTTGGTTGGTCCGGGTGTCCCAGAGGTGTTCTCTGAAACGCTCCGCAAGTAGGCGGCCTGTCTCCCCAATATAGAGGAGGCCACATCGGGTACAGAGGATGCAATAGATGATATGTGTGGAGGTACAGGTGAATCTGTGGCGGATATGGAAGTTTCCTTTGGGGCCTTGGAGGGAGGTGAGAGGGGAGGTGTGGGCGCAAGTCTTGCACCTCCTGCGGTTGCAGGGGAAGGTGCCGGGAGTGGAGGTTGGGTTGGTGGGGGGTGTGTCATTTATCTATTGCATCCTCTAGATATCATCTATTGCATCCTCTGTACCCGATGTGGCCTCCTCTATATTGGGGAGACAGGCCGCCTACTTGCGGAGCGTTTCAGAGAACACCTCTGGGACACCCGGACCAACCAACCCAACCACCCTGTAGCTCAACATTTCAATTCCCCCTCCCACTCCACCAAGGATATGCAGGTCTTTGGATTCCTCCATCGTCAGACCACAGCGAAACGACGGTTGGAGGAAGAACGCCTCATCTTCTGGCTAGGAACCCTCCAACCACAAGGGATGAACTCAGATTTCACCAGTTTCCTCATTTCCTCTCCCCCCAGCCTGTCTCAGTCAAATCCATCAAATTCAGCACCGCCTCCCTAACCTGCAATCTTCTTCCCGACCTCTCCGCCCCCACCCCAATCTGTCCTATCACCCTCACCTTGACCTTTTTCCACCTATCACATTTCCGACGCCCCTCCCCCAAGTCCCTCCTCCCTATCTTTTATCTTAGCCTGCTGGACAAACTTTCCTCATTCCTGAAGAAGGGCTAATGCCCGAAACGTCGATTCTCCTGTTCCCTAGATGCTGCCTGACCTGTTGCGCTTCTCTAGCAACACATTTCCATCTCCTGTACTCAATACTCTGACCAATAAAGGAAAGCATACCAAACGCCTTCTTCACTATCCTATCTACCTGCGACTCCACTTCAAGGAGCTATGAAACTGCACTCCAAGGTCTCTTTGTTTAGCAACACTCCCTAAGACCTTACCATTAAGTATATAAGTCCTGCTAAAATTTGCTTTCCCAAAATGCAGCACCTCGCATTTTTCTGAATTAAACTCCATCTGCCACTTCTCAGCCCATTGGCTCATCTGGTCCAGAACCTGTAGTAATCTGAGGTAACCCTCTTCGCTTTCCACTACACCTCCAATTTTGGTGTCATCTACAAACATACTAACTGTACTCTTATGCTCACATCCAAATCATTTATGTAAATAACAAATGTAAAGGACCCAGCATCAATCCTTGTGGCACTCCACTTGTCACAGAGCTCCAGTCTGAAAAATAACTCTCCACCACCACCCTCTGTCTTCTACCTTTGAGCTAGTTCTGTATCCAAATGGCTAGTTCTCCCTGTATTCCGTGAGATCCAACCTTGCGAATCTGTCTCCCATGGGGAACCTTGTCAAACACCTCACTGAAGTCCATATAGATCACATCTATTGCTCTGCCCTCATCAATCCTCTTTGTTACTTGTTCAAAAAACTCAATCAAGTTTGTGAGACATGATTTCCCAAGCACAAAGCCATGTTGACTATCCCGAATCAGTCCTTGCCTTTCCAAATACATGTACATCCTGTCCATCAGGATTCCCTCCAACAACTTGCCCACCACCAACATCAGGCTCACTGGTCTATAGTTCCCTGGCTTGTCCTACCACCCTTCTTAAAAAGTGGCACCATGTTAGCCACCTCCAGTCTTCCGGCACCTCACCGGTGACTGTCGATTATACAAATATCTCAGCAAGAGGCCCAGCAATCACTTCTGTAGCTTCCCACAGAGTTCTAGGGTACACCTAATCAGGTCCTGGGGATTTATCCACCGTTACCGTTTTAAGACATCCAGCACTTCCTCCTCTGTAATATGGTCATTTTGCAAGATGTTATCATCTATTTCCTTACAGTCTATATCTTCCATATCCTTTTCCACAGTAAATACTGATGCAAAATAGTCATTTAGTATCTCCCCTGGAATGTCTGCATTGGTAATCACAGGTGACCTTTTTTACATTTCATTCATTCATTCATTCCTAGTTGTCCTTGAGAAGATGATGGTGAACTGCTGTCTTGAACTGCTGCAGTGCATTTAGCATAAGCTGCCTCTTAATAAGTGCTGTTGTCATTTTCCATCCAAACCCCAGGATGGACAGCAGTCATACAGTCCAGAACTTTTCAGGGCAGTCACAACTGACAATGGCCCAGGCCACTGACTGATGTTTCTACAATTCCCAGACTGACTCACCTGCACTCCTTGAACTTGTCAGACTAGACTTGGATGATTAATCCTGGTGGTCCCTAGACTGTAAGGACACAGATCACCAAACCACAAATGCACCAGGCACCTTGCTAATTGTGATCAATCCCTTACACTAAGGTCTGGCAGTGGTCTTGATTGAGTGTGGTGCCACCACCCCTGCTTGATGATAGTCACCTTTCACGTGACCAAGGACTACTCATAAAATAAAAACAAATGAATGAAAGGGTGTAGGATTTAGAGTGATGTGCAAAAGCAGCAAGTGTGAAGTGAGAAATAACATTTTCACTCAATGAGCAGTTAGGTGTGGAATGATCTGCCTGGAATGATCTGTTGTGGAAGTAGCTTCAATTGAGGCATTTAAGAAGTCATAAGATGGTTACTTAGAGATGATTTGGAGATGCTGATGTTGGACTGGGGTGAACAAAGTTAAAAATCACACAACATCAGGTTATAATTCAACAGGTTTATTTGGAAGCACTATTTTTCGGAGCGTCACTTGTTCATCAGATGGTTGTGGAGTATAAGATCATAGGACACAGAATTTATAGCAAATGTTTACAGTGTGATGTAACTGAAATTATGTATTGAAAAAGACAAACAATCCAGGTCTTTTTAAATATATAATTTCAGTTACATCACACTGTAAACTTTTGCTATAAGTTCTGTGTCTTACCATCTTCCTCTCCACAACCCCTGATGAAGGAGCAACGCTCCAAAAGCTAGTGCTTCCAAATAAACCTGTTGGACTATAACCTGGTGTTGTGTGATTTTTAAAGAGAAATGGTGTTCAGGGATATGGAGAATTGGCAGTATGTAACAGAACTTGTACAGGCACTATGGGTTAAATGTCTTCCTTCTACCCCTGCAACAATTCTGTGATTCTGTCCATTTTACTTTCAAACGTAGCCATTTGATTGAAGCAGATGCTTTGTGCTTGCCACAGAAATTGTTGGCACATTGCTGTGGGTGTAACATTGAAGTAACATGTTACCAAACACCAACATGTCCACCCCATCCCTGTTTAGTGCTTGCAACCATGACAAGCTGTTTGTTTTCTGTCTGTGCTGAAGGCAAGGGCTGGCATAGTTTCTAAGGTTTCCAAGTAAGTGTAATGTGAATGACCCTAAGAAAGCAAGCTCAGAGCCCTGCAATGCTCAGATCAACCTGGAAGGTGCCTTGCAATGTAAGGTCTGTGAACTGCAAAGCATGATGGGTAAAGTGTTGAAATGCGTTCTGAGGTAGTTCAAGGTCAGCCATGATAACGTAGTGATGCTTATGTTTGACTGATGCTGACATCTGTAAATGAAGAATGGGTGCAGTCACTGTCGATTGGCTAAGCCATAAGATATTGGAGAATGAAGGTGAACATTGAGACCTAGAGAAGCAACTAATGAGTTTCATTTGAGAAATAAGCACTCAGAATTTCAAGTTTGGGATTTTCTGCATTTAGTTTTGCATTAGTGGCTGGGAGAATAATACAATGCTTAGAAATGAAGCAAGATTAGCTAGTGATGACAAGCACATGATTGGAAATTAGGTCCTTATTAAATACTGAGATTCTCATCTAGCTGTTGAAACCTCAAGGGGAAAATGGCACTTTTTAATCTCAACACAAAAATCCCACATTTCTATTTTCCCCACGTTTTCCCAAATTTCTCATCATCGGTGTTGAAGGGAAAACTCTACAAAATGTTTTAATGCTGCCTTGCAATGAGTCTGCTGTAGGTATGCAAGCTGGAAACACAGACATCATTTGGTTTGCTGTAATGCCTGGTTCATAAGATATGTGTTTTACTGTTTTAAATAAACAGAATTAGTGAATCGCTAATCAGCAATTAATCCTTAGACCATTATTATTAACAGAACAAAACCTAAACTGAAAGGGAAAAAAATGTAAATATGACAGAGTTATCACTAAACATTAAAAATAATCACAGTGGAAACACATTTAATTCAGTTGTAGAAGGGGAGATTAGAAGGAGTCAAAGGAAAAATGAAAAAGGATTGCAATTAATTTAAATACAAATGGTAATAGTTTTGATACATGTAAAACATAAAGCAATAATTGAAGAAGAATAGACATATTCAGGTTAAAGGAACAAGCCAATTTGTGTAGAATAAGAACATAGTGGAGATATTTCGATATATTGCAAAAAGTTTGCAAATAATAGTTGCATTGAAAACCATGGAGGAAACAGAACAATTCATAGACCTAACGATAAAAAGGGAATTGCTTGTAAAGATGTAGATAAACGACTGAGTTCTGGTGGCCTACCTCTTAGACTGTTGAAATCATTCAGACTAAAGCAAATAAAGGCCTGTCATGATTTTTCAATCCTCACCCAACATGCAGATTTTGCCATGAGATTGAAAATAACCAATCTTGTTTCAGTTCTTGAAAGGGAGAAAAAGATGAATTGGGTAATTACAAATTTATTCTGTCAAAATTAGTTTTAGGCAAACTCTTAAGGGCTAATTGTAAGTCATTCTTCCCGGTAGCAGCTCAAAGGTTTATGCCCTTTTTTTATTACCCATTCATGCCATTCTATCATGACTATTTTGTTTGAGGCATTTATACAGGTTGGCAATGTGCTTTATTAAAAGATTTCAATGTATTTCAATATTGAATAGCACTGAACGACCAATTTTAATGAAAAAGTAGAACCGTTTGGTTGTGTGAATAAGAAATGGCATTTGGGAGTCATATTTGGAGGAACATTTAGCTTCATGAAATTAAATCATTCTTCAATCTGTAAGGCCAGGACTGTGCCTCAGAAACTGGAGATTTATCTCCTCCTTCACTTCAAAATGTTCAAGAAGCTCAGCAAAGGACTATTCAGTACTCAAGATAACAATTATACCAGGCACTCTGCTTTGATTAAAAGAACAGGAGGGGCAAGGCCAGCAGTAGTATCAAGTTGCAAAAGCTCAGGGAACTGCAGTAGAATGCTAAAAAACCAGAAAAGGAAAAGGCAACTCAGAAATATTCTTCCATGTCTGCAAGGTTTTTACTCAGCTTTTCCTGAGGAGCAGTGTGTCAGGAGTTTGCAAATCTCCAGGAAGGCTGTCAAGGACACAGAAGACTGACCTTCAACCTATTTTCTCACAAATCCATAAGTCCAAAATTAAAAATGTCTCTCATATTTTTAATCTTGGGCTTTTACTTTTAAATGTGACCAGTCATATTAGTCAGTCTACAATCCGCACCTGCCTCAAGCAAGTCCCTGTTATCTTCTGTTTCAAGGTCAAACAATTGAAAATTTTCCTCATGGCTACCAGCAACTAATTGAAAATTACTGTATCATTTTGATACTGTACCTATGTGGAGAGTCTAATAAATATCACCACATTTAATCATGACCTTCTAATCACGATAATATCAACAAATCTTAACATCTGTTTACTGATGATGAGGAAATCAAATTAGGTTGAAATAAGCAGAAGAATGAGGATTAAAAACAAAAATTATGTAAATTATAAAGGCAGCATAACAAAATTTAGTCAACAATTAATATCTAAACAGAAGTTAGGAAAGAGTAAGACTTCTTCATTTTCTTGCGTCTTCTATGCATGTTTGCAACATTACAACAGACAAGTTGCTTTTTTGACAACTAATAAAATCATAATTGTTATATTCATGCATTATTCCAAACTATTCTACAGGAATTGAAATCAATTTAACAAAAGCTCAGTGGAGATAGAATGACAAAAAATGAATTTCTATTTCAGTTCCCTCAAAATATCGAGTAGATGTAAAACTTGAAGGCTATGTTGTTGCCTTATGATTTATCACATTTTCTGAGTTACTTAAGTTACTGAGATGAAAAGCTCCCGATTGTGAAGCGTGCTCACTGAACAAAGCGAGTATTGCCTTAGTGAGGAAAGTACCCATATTATTTGTAGGGTGGCACTTAGATAACAAACTTGGGGAAATGGGTAGCAGGCAGTTCCCTTAAGTTGTAGGGGTGCCATCATCATTACTAAGTTTAGAGATGAACAAGTTCAGTTACAGGTGTATCTGTGCCTTATATGTCTTGTGCCTGTCTCTACTGACAGAATTGATCTCTAATATATTTAATGCACCATACTGATCCAATGTTTTCTTTTTGCTATGTTACAGTGCCCTCTTGTGGCATGATGATTTCTACTCCTGCTCCTCACAGAAGAGGATCTGTATGGTATTTTGCCAATTGATCACTCCAGAAATGTTATGGTTTTTGCAACCTCTACCAGTATATTGTACTGGTAAAGGGTTGGTTCAGGTAGTTCACTGCCACCGATCATCTTTTGTCTTTGTTTTGCCTTGGAGCTAACTATAGATTTGTGATAAAGGATACATCATCGTACAGTATCCACAGAGGAGGCATTGTTCTTGGATAAAAGAAGGCTTATTATCTGATAGCAATATATGCAGCAATAGCTACATTTATTCAGGTAAATTTATTAGGATCTTGGGGAACTGTTAGAGATACATCTGCTCTCTCTAAAAGCTGGAGCAGAAGTCCTTTTCTCCACCCTTAGGACTTCAATAGAATGGTTGGAGCCAATGCAAAATGAGCATTAACTCTTTCAGAACCAATAACTTATCTAACATCTTCCTCCAAGTTTTTATCCTCATAGTTAAACCATTGTATATCGTCATCATCAACAATCACCTGCTAACAAGTATGATATTCCACTGAGGAAATCTGTGTCACTAGTCATGGATTCTATGCATCCTTGCTTGGCTGATGAGCTTGATCCTAAAGCTCCATCTCTGACCACACATTTGACAGTGTTTCCATAAAGTGGAAATTGTCCTTGGGCTTTGAGACCTTTGGTATTCCTTTTTCCAATTCATTTCCGTACTTCATCTTGCTGATAACCGTTCTCAAAGAATTGTGTCTCTTCATATAAGAGGTTCTTCCAAGTCAGTTTCCTTTGAATGAGAATCTCCTATGAATTGGCATCTATGTTGCATTCCTTGATAGAAGCTTTCCAAAAGTCTTTGAAATGGTTTCTTTGTCCTCATCTCATTCAAATGCCTTCCTTGAGCTGAACAATGATTATTTGCTTTAGTAGTCAGAACTTAAGCATCCTTAGCCATGGTTGGCCCGGCATAATTGCTTTCAGATGATCATGGTCTCAATACTGGTTCTATTAGCTGCTTCAAGGATTGTGGTGTCAATACTTCAGTTCTCCCAACTGATATAGGGAACCCATCTCAAAAAACATTGTTGGTACTTCTTGTGCGTCTTGAGGTGGCATCTATACATAGACCAAGACTTTGGAGCAAATAGAAGAATTGAAGGATGTCTGCCTTATACACAAAGATCTTTGTATCACTACAGATGTCACAATCATCAAAGATTCTTATCCTTAGGTGTGTGAAAATGCAGATTGGATGTGATTTTGCATCTCCACATCAATGTCAGTCTTAGATAATAGGTAGCTTTTAGGTAGGGTAAATTTTCCATGTTTGGAGGATTTCTGCATTGATCTTAATTTGAGGGATGAGCTGAAATTTGTCTCGGGTTGGACTGGTAAAGAATTTGTGTCTTCTTGAGGTTGAGGCTAAGCCAAATTCTTCAGTCTTGTTCCATAAAGGTATTAAGTGAAGCTCGAAGATTCTCTTCTGAGAGAACAGAGATGATGTTGACATCCATATACTGAAGTTCCACAAGTGAGGTCAGCATCATTTTCTTCTTAAATTTCAACAACCACTTCAGGTTGATAGGTTTTCCATCCATACTGCAGACAATGTCCACACCACTGGGAAGCTTTTTCTTGACAAGATAAGAATGGTGGTGATGAAGATGGAGAAAAGGGTGGGGGTGATGACAGATCACTGCTTGACCCCTATCTTTGACTTCAAATGATTCTATCATTTTACCATCAGTGAAGACCATCACCAATATCTTGTCATGTGGTGTAACCGCCATCTTCTTTCCTCAGTTGCCCTTTATCTGCTCTTGGAGTCCCCTGCAGGGCAGTGATATCAATGTTAAATGCCTGACTGCACAGGCAACAAGAGCTGTTCTTCATTCTGGATAATTGTTTTACTGGTTACTCATGTTTTGAGATTGAGTTTGACTTTGGTTTTCAGACAACAGTAGATGAACCCGCTGGATGCAGATTTCCAGTCAGGATGATGAAAGGACAGACTGGTTTTAGGGCCCTTTTCCAGAGCCTGAGCAGAATGGATCCTGAAGAGGACGGCTCAATTGTGAAGCAAGTTGCTGAAACGCTCTCCTGTTCCTATTGCAAAAGTGAAGAGACTGAGACAAACTTCACTGCCTATGTGCTGATTGTTGTGTTTGTGATTCACTGGAACCTGAAAGAAACATGAGATAGACAGGGAGTAACCTTGAACAGGGAATAGTTTATAGTGCATCCTTTCAGCTCCACAGTCAGTCCTAGACTGCCTCTCCTAACTCCTGTGCTGCGTCACCTGACCCATTCTATTGAAGGGGCAACACGTATTCAACTACATATGTAACACTGGTCTGAAGCTAGGGACTTGCAGATCTCACAATCTTGTCCCCGTCACCTTTCACAAATCGGCTGGGGCTTGTGCTATGTGTTGAGAGTGTTTGAATTCTTCTAGATAGGCTTGTGTAGGACATCTTTAACATGGGAATGCTCTTGCACATCAGCTGGCACGTGGTCCATGACAGAAGATAGGTCCAGTTCTAATGGCAAGAAAATCTCAACAACTGGGGATCTCTCTACTACAGCGTCCTTCATCTGCCATTGCAGCCATTGATATCACATAAATATCTGGATCATCGTTGAGAACTTGGTTTGGATTGCACTTTGTCTGGTTCCTTCTTCTGGCTTTAACGTCACGGGTGGGCCTGCCTGTCTTTATCATCATGGGTGGGTCAGTCTGGCTTTATCGTCATGGGTGTGTCAGCTTGGCTTTATTGTCATGGATGGGCCTGCCTGGCTTTATCATCATGGGTGGACCAGCCTGGCATGTGGGCCTATCAGGAGTTGAGAACTCCTGACAGTATCCCTCTTGGGAGCAAGAGAATACTCAAGCCTCCACCATGGCAAGGTGGCAATTCACAGAAAGAACCATTGTACAATCATGTAAATAACAACAATAGGCATTACCTCCATTTCTCCTGTGTCTCTGACTTCACAAATGCAGGTGAGCTGGACATTTCAGGATCCCCTTAGAATGCACTGTTGTATTTATAAACTTTTGTAGGTCTTTCACTTGAGGACTGTTAACTTGGGCTCTAATCAAGGGATCATTTCTCTGCTAGAGTATTTTTAATCTCTTGAATACACTTCACAGAGGGTGTTTTCAATGTAGATCCTGTTATTAATCTATTACTTTATCTGGAGGATTTTTTTATCTCTTGAATTTCAATCAGAGAGGAACTCATCTCTGCTAATTTAGGTAATTGTCCCATTAAATGACCTGGGTGACTACTAAGCACATGAATGTCCATCGTAAAAGATATCCTCTCTGTTGAAGCCAGTACATTCTTCCTTGCTATATCCTGGGATTCTGGACCAGGAAATCTCTTTTTGATTGCCACAGATTTTTTCTCCTTGCCTCTGCTGCACTCACTGCCATTACTTGCTGTTCACTAGACACTAACTGTGACTGGAAAATAGCTGGGACAATGTTCAGGCTGTGCAGAGGCAGTGTCAGTTTGATTAGAGGAATACATATTTCCTGGACACCAGGGCATTGAAGAGAAAATACGTGAAACATGCAAATTGCAGTTACATTTAATTTGCAATATTTTCATTGCCTGATTGCAAAGCAGGTAGAAAGTATGTGCTTAGGGTTCAAATGCTGATTGAAAGCTATTTGCACCATGTCAGTTTGCAAATTGAACACTGGCATTTCAAATTGATGAAGAAGTTAGCAGCAATGACCTAAAGACAGCAGTAAATTGGTCAAAAGCTATCCATAATATATTTTTCCAATGTTGCTGCAGAAGGTGGAGACAACTGCTTCATCGTTTGTCAGGGAAGTAGTAATAGTGGACCAATGTATATTCAATGGGTAATCTGGGTCTGGAATAGGTAGGGGTTTGGAGCTCAGCAGGCATTCCCTTTTTTCTGTACTGTAATAAATCAGCATGGCATCTTCACCAAGTTTTGCACACGTGAAGGCAAAAGCTAAATGCCTCATTGTTTGGAGGAGTATGTACAGCTGTCATCTACAAGATATGCTACCGCTGACTGTTCAGAGATCTAAAAACCTGTTCTGATCCTTATGTTCCTAATATTGGTGATTTCTACTAACAGTCATACCCCCAACTACTGGTGGGATATTGCGGTTCCCTTCCTAAGAAGGTGAAGGTGATGCTAGATAACCAAGACCAACAGCAAACTCCATTGCAGAGCCACTGCAGAGGCTGAAAAGCACCCAGCTCAGTCCAACGTCATGGCCACTGGGCCCCTCTGGAAGAGTGGCATCCACAGAATAACCAGAATCTTTCGTCCCAAGTACCATTTCCAGTGGATGAGCAAGGCATAGTGTTTGTGTAGTTTCCATATATCCTGGTTCACTGTGATGGAACTATGTTGGATGCCAGAGCAGGACCTGAGGGATGCAGTAGTGAGTGGCCATCTCCTCCTGGTGGCTGTGAAGTTGACAACCACTTTAAACATCTATGCAACTAAACATTGTTCCAGAGAGTGATGGGTGATCTTCTTGAGATCATGCACTCACAAATACACCAGGATGATGAGCAGTGCCATCTGTGCAAGAAATCTCCAGTTTCACATACAGTCATAGAGTCATAGAGATGGACAGCACAGCAACAGACCCTTTGGTCCAACTCATTGATCACTTTGTTTCCCGATGACAAGGTCAGTGCCAAATCTTGGGCAGTATGATTCAGAAACAGCTGGCTTCCCAAGGCTAAGAGTACCATCAATTGTGTACAGATGGCACTGAGAAGGCCCTATTTAAACACTGCAGGAAGTTATCAACATGAAAAGGTTCCATTCCATCAATGTCTAGGTCATCTGTGATTACCATTGCACTTGCTGGAGGTGCAAATCAACTACCCTGGCAACTGCCACATCTCCATACCCCAGAGCACTCTACTGTACCTGGTGCATTAGAAAGTCCAAAAGCCTTACAAGTCTAGTTATTGGAGTCAAAGGCTACCCATGGTAACCATGGCTGGTGACACCATTGTTCAACCTCTAACTGATACAGAGTGCAGATACAATGCTACTGATGCTTCAACTAGGGCATTCATGGAGCAGATGAGAGCGCTGTTGAAATTGCCATTCTGTTGATTGGCCTGGTGCCTTCCAGTATAGTCTGGACAGAGTGTGCTGCATCATCCTAGAGTTCTGTACTCTGTACAATTGGAGCAGGCCACAGGGTAATGTGATAAGTGCAGAGGAACAGGTACAATCTTCCAGGAAGACAATGAGGTCACTGGGAAGAGGAAGCCCTCCCCATCCAAGAGGGAGTCTCAACTGCTTCAGGGAATCCAAGCATTTGGTTTGCAATGTGGAGGCAAACTGCAACCTCTAATCATTTTGTTTATGTTCACTTTTAGTGACTGTAAATAAAAGCTCATTTGGAATTGTCCAATTGCTTGTCTGTAAGTGATTAGCCCTTACTGCACAATTACAAGATGTGAGTTTATAATGGTCATTGGGGATGAAATAGTGGTGACCTAAAAAAGAGGATTAGACAGGCCGTGTCTAAGGAAAGTGAAAATGCATGGCCCTGTGATTAAACAGTGAATAAGGTGAGACAATGTGTAAGACAATGTCAGCCATGCCAGCTATGTGCTGTGAGCAACATGGTTTTGTGGTTGCTGTGCCATTACTTTGCCAGTGTGGAGTAATGCTGGATTAGGCAGAAGTGAGGACTGCAGATGCTGGAAACCAGAGTTTAGATTAGAGTGGTGCTGAAAAAGCACAGCAGGTCAGGCAGCACCCGAGGAGCAGGAAAATCGATGTTTCGGGCAAAAGCCTCGGATGTTGCCTGACCTGTTGTGCTTTTCCAGCACCACTCTAATCTAAGCAATGTTGGATTGTCAATGCTCATCAGGGTAGCCTTTTAAAAGTTTCATAGACGCCAGGAATGCTGACCTTTCTGTCAGATGCAAAATGTATGGGGCTGGAATAGAGTGAGAAAGACACCATAGCGTTGAGCTGAGTAGGTAATGAGGTGAGTCAGATTAGATATGACGAGGGATCTCATCACAAAAAAAACTTTCAGAAACTGACAGTCAGAAAAACATGAAATTCAGCCATTAGTCTTTGGATATGTTTAAAGTAGAGATTGATAAATTTCTGATTATAAATGACATAAGGGTTCTGGGTATAATGGAAGTAAAATACATTGAAGTATTTGATCAGCTGTGATTGTATTTAATGGCTGGGTAAATTAAGTGGCTGAACAGCTTACTCCATTTCCTATGTATCTATGTTCCTTAGAATTTTCCACAACGATGGTCTGTGAACACCATCCCACACTGTCATCAACAATAACATGCTGTGGCTCCAGGTCAAATATTAGATCTTATCTTGCTATATTTGAAGCCAGATGAGTTGTCTCATTGTTCAGTGGCCATTGTATTTTCATCTTATTCAATAATTTGCTGAACATCATAGTTCATTTAATTCACTAAGTTTGGGAGAGCACCTCACTATCAATTATTTGGATGTTCTTCTTTTCACAAGTTAAAATTGTCTTCTCGTGTCAGTAATATCTTATTCCTCGAGTATCTCAACAATTCTCCCTGGTGGCTCAGGAAGTTTATTCAATGAGTCATTAATCTTTAAAAACAAAGCAGATCCCAGATCTGTGCTGTTGGTTGATTCCAACTGGAATGGTATTTTTATCCATCCTTGGGGAAATATGAGGAATTTAGCCAAGATCCTGATTGCCATCCAATGTGCCCCACCCGATTAAGTTTGATTGGGTGAGGACTAAAATTAGCTGTATGCCACCTCGTTCATTAAAATAAACTGTTGCATTCATTGTCTAGGCACACATGTGGCATTTGGACAAGGCAGTAATAGCTGCCAATTCCCAGATGCAGGTTGGCAAAAGTCAGAAGAGGATTATGGAAGGGTGTAATTGTATAGAGAAAAATTGGATAAGAGAAAAAGAAAAAAAAATTCATTAGTTTCTTTTGTTGTTCCTACTTTATACAAATTTTGTGCAATCAGGCTGCTGATTTCTATGTTAATAGCTGATGGTATTTTAAACTATTATGCTCTTTCACTCAGGTTGGTTTCTTCCCTGATTGCTTTTCTCTTGTCCTTTATCGTGAATGGTCTTGTTCTCTTCTTCCAAGATAATGTATTGTTGTCAAAATAAGTCTTGCTCAATTGTCTTTCAACCCTGCAGGGTTATTTATGTCATCCTTATAGCATTGTGTATCTAACTGTAGTTTAAAAGACTTGGGAGCTTCCCAAATGTGGGTCTTGCAAATTCTTCACAACACATTTCCCTCTTTGTTCATGTTTTTATCTGAGTCATCATGAGGGAAGTTGTTTTGACAAGTAAATTAGTTTCTTTCACTAATTACTTCTAATATTATCCTGCTAGCACACCATTATGGTGATTTAGTTTTGCATAATACAACAGGTAGTGCAATTTAAAAGAAGTTTGGTTAGAAATTTCTACTTCGCTGCTAAAATTTCTATTAATGCCACTAATCAATGGATGCCAATATACAAAGGAAAAAATTGTTGCAACTGAACACATAAACAAATCCCAGTTAGCACATCACAAATTAGATTTCTTGTCACCTAAAGGAAAAGATTGCACTTGTGTCTGGATTGCTTTTTAACTGAATGATGTGATGAATTCAGCACTGTGATGGATGTGGCATCTTTATTCTGTTGTAGACAATTTTCTAATTGACCTGTTCAAATATATGACACACCGCTAGAGTAGATAGGACTTGAACTGAAAATGTGTTGCTGGAAAAGCGCAGCAGGTCGGGACTTGAACTCAGGCTTTCCATCTCTGAGGTAGGGACTCAATCACATCATCGTAGGACCTCTCAATCTTTCTGTTGGGGTCTCCTGGACAATTTTGTACATGCATCAATATAAAAGACTCATTGGGAGAACATGTTCATATTTTAATGTGTCCCTTGTTATTTTATATTACTCATTTGTTAGTAATCGTGAGTGTTAGTCATGTGAATTGCCAGTAAAAACACTGAGTGCAACCTGTTACAACAAAAGTTAAAGAAAGGAGTTATGGGCTGAAAGAGGCAGCTGGCAGAATAAAACAAAATCCTGCTTCAAGCTCCAGCCTCAGGAAAGAATGGCTGTGGAGGTGCAATTGTAATTCTGGGAATGGATGCATGCTGATTTATGGACTAATACCTTTGGAAACAATTCAGAGACAGCCACATGGGTTGCCCAGTGAGGATGTAACATTGGCCTGCCACATTCCTTTGGGACATTATCTTAGTTATAAAGAAACATAATCATGCCCTCTAGCCTCATCCCTCAACTTACCTCATACCCCATACACTTGCAGTGTGTGGGAGGGATTACAAAACCTATGTAAGAGAATGAGTTAGCTATTGTCTGCACACATGAATATGAAATACTTTGTTGGGCACATTAAAACTGGTCTGAAAGCTTGATTATTTAAATGTTCCCTAACTGAAAGAAAGATTAAAGCCTGAATTTTCACCCCTGGATAGAGAGTGCAGAGTCAGGACAGTTTCAGTTTTCAATTTGGGAAGATAATTTATGGAAGCCATGGTGCTACCCTCAGAAGAAAATTAAAGACTATTGACAACAGAAATGGCTTGAACAAAAGGAGAGCCTTCATTCTCTGGTATTTGTTTTCAGAGATGTAACAAAGAAATATAAAAAATCTCTCCATTCCTGACTGCTCATAACACTCCCAACTACCCCACATTTTTAATGCCCCATCCATGACAGCATGCCCACAATGGATGACAGCCCCGCGCTGACCCTATGCTCCTCTAAACACCCCAATGGCATTGCATGCCCTCTATAACAACCTCAAACTCTACATGCCTCATGATCCCGTATATCACCCATGGTAACATATGGACCATGCATTCTCCATGGCTGTTCAAACTCTTCTTGTCTGTACTCACTCCTAAACCTCCATACCTTCAGGCTAACATATGCCACTTCAATAATTTTTATTACGGCCATTGATGGCCCATATGTCAACTTATTTCCAATTCATGCCAACCTATGCCTCTAACCACTTTTACAGTTTTCATGCTAACTCACCCAGTATTCATATCAAACTGACTTCAAAACCTGTGTCAAGATTAAATGAAGTTCTTTAGGTAAATTCATTACCAAAACAAAAATAAAAATTCACTTACAAATCCTTAATCCCATTTCAAAGACTTTATAATTTACATGAAATTATCAATAACACCTTGCATTGATAGGCACCTTATAGTGATTATAACAGGTTATGATATTTTTAGTACCTATTGTGTAATGATAAACCTCTGACATAATTCAACAGATTAAGTGAAATAGCAATCATTGACTTTTTAAAATCACTGCAGAAAACTTTTTTTCCAAATGTTTAAATGTCAGGAGTTTTAAGTGTTTTGATAGCCTGACAGCTCCATTTGCCAGCTCAATTTGACAGTTCCAATGTGTTTATCCACTTTTTAAACACATTTTAAACACATTATCGACTTTTTAGACACATTTAAACATATTAATATTTATATCAAATAATTCAAAAGAGCACCTAACCTACCCTGGTACCATAACCAATAATACAATTTACCTCTCCAAAATAGTGCACTACTGTCTCCAAAGAATTCTGATAGTTTCTGACCTTTTTGTACCAGGACGAAAGTCATGTTTTGGGCATTCCACTCACAAATATTAGATCTCACTGAAGGCTGTTGCTGTTTTATACCTGAAGCTGTTTCCATAACCCATAGATGTCCAAAGTGTAACATACTCAGTTGCCTCACCTAGGAAAATGTTTGAGACCAGAGCCATTGTTAGGACTTCTGGATTCAAGCCTCCAGCGCCATTTTCATAAAGAAATGGATCCTTTCAATCCAAGTGAACATTCAGGCCTAAAAGTTCAAGTTTCAGGGAGCCGGATAGCAAGATGAGGGAATCTAGTTGAATCTAGGTAAAATGATAACATGTTATGCACCATACCAGATCTCCCAAAATACATTAAGGAAATAGCCTAGACCCTAACTTTTTTTTTAAAGGCAAGTGTAGGGCGCTATATGTCACATATGATTTAATTGGTCCACCACTAAGCTTTAGTCAAAACACACTTTATTCTTACAACACAGGTAAGATATAACAAAATGAAGAATTGGAAAATTTTACGCTATTGAAATATTTAACAAGATTAATGTATTATTAAACCACAATCATTAATTGTTCCAATATAGGCAGCACCCCATAAACATACTTGTTTGCAAAAAATGCAGTTCAGCAAAATAGTTATAATTCTCATGTGCTCTCTCCAGTCCAGAAGAAAGAAACAATCTGTCCCTTTTGATTTTTAAGAGGAAGCCTCCCTTCCTACGATTTCACTTGAAAAATCAAGCTTTTAGTTCTAGAGCACCTCTCATACGTATCCGTTTCAGTCCAAACTTTGCATGTCTTCATTGCAGAAGTATTTAACATTACAGATCAGTCCCATGCTTCTTAATTGCAATGCATCCTTGAATATCAACCTTGTGTTATGGTGACCAAACCACCTTCATACCATTTAATGGCATTACAATTGAATCAGATATATACATGCTGTCACTTTGAGGCAAAGTTAGAAATTGAATATTCTGCGGCAAGTAGGTCATCTCCGGACTCTTCAAAGTTTTTCCACTACCTATTAGTTGCAAGTTTTGAGTATGATAGAATATTTTCCATTGTTTTGATGTGTGCAGGGGCAATAACCATCAAAAGGTTAAATACAATCCAGGTTAAAGCAATGCTTTTAATTGGCACCCTATTCACAAGCTTAAACATCCACTCCCTACAACATTCACACACAATGTCTGAAGCATGTACCATCTCAGGGATGAATGACAGCAATTCTTCAGAGCTTTTTCAATACCACACCCGATCTTATGACCTCTATAAACTAGAAGGACAAGAACATCAGATGTAAAGGAACAGTCTTCAACTTGTGCACCATCCAGATACGGGCATATATCATTAGTCATTCCCACTGGATCAAAATCCTGGTACTCTCATTCACTTGCACTGTAGGAGTATTTTCATGACACCATCTGCTGTGGTTCAAGTACAAGGTTCACCATTTCCTTCTTCAGAGCAACTAGAGATGGGGAACAAATGACAGCTTTGAAATTAATATCTATGTCCAAATAATGACAAGGAAATAAAATTGCATGCAGCATACAATATATAGTCTCAGCAGAATCCCATATGGAAGGAACACCCTCATACTAACCTTATTGCCTAACTTTTTATGAGTTGGTTCATTGATGATTCCATGGCTATTTCAACACTGTTGACTAATTTTTTGTGTCAATATGCTTTTCCTTAACTGAAATACTTTATACATGCCTGTATTAAAAACTTTCTGCTTGCTAAATTATGGCCTCTGACTCATTCCATAGTTTCTGATTTCCTCCTCCAATTCCTGTGCACATTCTAATTTGGTATTATTTTAAATAAAATTAATTTGTAGTAAGTTTCTAAATTCACAACACTTATGTGAGTTAGAAACAGCAATGAACTCAATGTCATTTCCTGAACAATCCAGCAAATACCCAAAAATCTCCTGACACTGACAGAACTTTCCTAATAAGTATTTGTTGTTTTATACCAAAATAAACTTCAGGTAATTTCTTATCTAATCCCAGGATTTTAATCCTTAATGAATTGGATTTAGTTAATAGCCTTTCATGTGTAACTCTGAAAATCATTGTAAATCAGGATACACCAAAAGTTTTGGTATTGCTTAGTTTAGTTCTGTTGGCACTTCTTCAAAAACGACAAGGAGATTGGTTAGTAGCATCTTCCCTAATACAATCTGTGATAGTTGTTGTTTAGATTTATTAGATTACTATGTTTGGACAATCTTTAAATTTATATTTGATAATCAACTCTATTATCCCACTTAATCAGAAGAGCACAGCCACCTATATTTTGACCATCTTTTTGAACAAGAGTATCATGAAATTCAGACTCGAAGGATGAGAGTCTTTGACAACCATAACATCCGTGTTGTTAAAAAGATCCTTGTGAATAAGAAAATCATCCTTCAGACTCTTTGGTTCTGAAACATGGACTACACATACATGCCACTTCAAGACCCTTGAGAAGTACCATCAATACAGTTTGAGATGGATTGTCTACATCAGCTGGAAGGACAGGCACACTGACATCAGCATCTTGAAATAACTAACAGCGCCAGCATTGAAACCATAATCATATGAAACCAACTCCGCTGGGCCAGCCATATGCTTTGAATACCTCAGCTTCAATTACTAAAACAAATCTTCTTAACCAGATCAAGGAAGGCATTCAAAGGACAAAGGAAATGTTTTAAACACTCTCTCAAGGCCGCTGACAAGAAATGCAACACAGATGTCAACGCATGAGGAATTCTCTTTCAGAAGAAACCAATTTGGAAGAAATTCCTGAATGAAGGGACTTAACTCTTTGAGAATACCCATTGTCAAAAGGAAATATGGAATTGGAATCAAAGAAATGCCAATGATGTCAAGATCAAGAATCACTTCCACCTCCTGAAAACACCCACAAACTGTGTTGTCAGAGATACAGATCTAGAATCAGGCTCAACGACCACACAAGGACACCCTGAACCCATGCTCAGTGATGGAATTTCCTAGGTGGACAAGCATACTTATTAGCAAGTGATTGTCTATGATAATGACCAGTCAACTGGCACCTCATCACATCCCAAACTCCCTGATAATTGCAGGAGTCTAGGAAATTAGTATTGAAGTGCATTTGACATTTTAAAGAAAGACAAGAAGCTAGGAAACAGTGCCGGGTACCTCCAATAATTAAATATGTTCTTAGAACAGTAGCAAAATATGACTTTAGCACAAGGTAGCAAGATATTGAATCAGTTTGAATAGAAATACAAACAGCAAATGCACTTGTGTGATACGTCGTAAGCCCCCTAAACGTAACTACATTTTAGGACAAATTAAATAGGAAAAAATAAATGCAGCATGTAGCAGTTTACCTCAACATTCATTAGTGGCATTAACTTACATGTTGATTGGGCAATCAAATTGGCAAATATAACCTATGAAATGAATCCATAAATTGTATTCTGAGCAATTTTTTAGAGCAACACATTCAAATGTTGGTTATGAGGATTGGTTGGTGGGGTGTGTTTGTGTGTGATGCTGTTCAGAGAATCAGTGCATGCTTGATCGGCTGAATAGGCTCCTTCTACATTATAGGCACGCTGTGATTCTATGAAAAAATAATGAGCACGCAAGCTCGTCCAGACCTGGTAATGAGCAATAAGACAAATTAATCAATTACCTCACAGTAAAGGATCCTGTAGGTGATAGCGATCATAACTTGATTGGACTTCACATTCAGTTTGAAGAGGATAAGTGCAAGTCTAAGACTATTTTAAACCTGAATAAAGGTGATTACAAGGGCACAAAAACAGGGTAATTGGACCCAAAACATGACGTCTTTCTCTTCACAGCTGCTGCCAGCATTGATGAATTTCTCCAGCAATTTCTGGTTTTGTATTTCAGGCTCTTATTGATCTTCTAGAGAGTGAGCCTAGGACCAACCATCTACAGCTCCTTCATTAATGACCTTCCGTCCATTGTAAGGTCAGGAGTAGGAATATTCGCTGATAATTGCACAACGTTCAGCACTGTGATCCTGAGATACTGAAGCAGTCCTTGTCCAAAAGCAGCAAGACCAAGACAATAACCAGCCTTGGGCTGATAAGTGACATGTAATATTTAATCCACACAAAGTGCCAAGAAATGATCTTCTCAGCAGAGAGTATCCGACCATCATCCATTGCTAATGGCATCAATGGCATCACTATTGCTATCAACATCTGATGGGTACCTTGATCAGAAATGGAACTGAGCCAAGCATATAATACTGTGTCTGTGACAAGGGCAGATGAGACAGTAGGTGTTCTGCAGCAAGTAACTCACTCGGCACCCCAATACCTACCTAGAATTTACAAAGTACAAGCCCAGATCTGATGGAATACTTTTAGCTTGTCTGGATGAGTGCAGCTCCAACAACACTCAAGAAAATCAATATCATCCAAGACAAATCAGCCTGTTTGATTGGCACCCTATCCACCTCCCACAACATACATTCTCTTCATGACAATCGCACAATGGCAGCCATGTGTATCACCACAATGTTCTCAGCAGTGACACTCTTAGACTCCTTCAACAGCAGCTTCTATGCCTGCAACATTTATTTCCTCGAAAATCAAGGGGAATTTAGGCACACAAGTTCCTGCAAATTCTGCACCAAGTCACATACCATCCTAACTTTAAACTTATAGTAGCATTCCTGTACTGTCACTGGATCAAATTTGCAGAATTCCCTTCCTAACATGACAATGAGTAACCCTGTACCCCAAGGCCTGAAGTAGTTCAAGGGGGCAACTCACCACCACTCCATGGCAATTAGAGATGGACAATAAATGCTGGCCTGGACGGAGATGTAGGCATCTTATGAATGAGTAAAATTGGACTAGGTAATTGATAATGAAAAACAAGACAATGGCAGAGGTGTTGAATGTGCATTTTATGTCTGTCCTCACTAAAGAAGCCTTAGAACTCAACACCAAGATCCTAAAGATGTACTTAGATTTCCAATAGGCCTCTAATAAGATGTCATTTCAAAAATTGCTGCAATATATAAGAGAACATGAGTGGGATGTAATATATATTAGTAAAGGATTGCTTACGTAACAGGAAACAAAGGACAGAGATGAGAACGTCTTCTCTGTATTGAAACTCATGGAATGCCATTGGGAGCACTCCTGAGGCTCTAAATATTTAAAATTGTATCAATAATTAGGATGAAGTTACCATATGTATAGTCACCAAATTTGTCAATGTCAACTATATAGGAAAGTAAGCTGTCAAAAGGAGGGAGAAAGTCTGCAAATGGATATATAGGAGAAAGTGAGGACTGCAGATGTTGGAGATCAGAGTCATAAAGTGTGACACTGGAAAAGCACAGCCAATCAGGCAGCATCTGAGGAGCAGAAGAGTTGACATTTTGAGCATAAGCTCTTCATCAGGAATGGGGGGGGGGGGGGGGGGGGGGGCGGGGGGGGGGAGGTGGGAGCCCACGGTACTCAAGGAGGCTGAGAGATAAATGCAAAGCAGGTGCAGCTGGGGGCAAGACAGCTAGGAATGAGATAGGTAGATGAAGGTGGAGAGTGATGGGACAGAGTGAAGGGTGGAGCAGCTAAGTGGGAAGGAAGATGGACAGGTGGGACAGTTCCAACTACATGGGATCAATGTCAATTTCACCAGTTTCCTCATCTCCCCTCCCCACTGTTAACTTCGATCCAACCATCCACTCGGCACCACCCTCTTGAACTGTCCTACCTGTTCATCTTCCTTCCCACCTATCCACTCCACTCCGACATATCATCATCACCCCCAACTTCATCTACTTATCGCATTCCTAGCTACCTTACCCTGAGCCCCACACCCTTCCATTTATCTCTCAGACTCCTTGCTGCCAACACCCCCTCCCCGACCCTGACAACCCCCACCATCACCCCAATTTCCTGATGAAAGGCTTATGCTCGAAACGTCAACACTCCTGCTACTCGGATGCTGCCAGACTGGCTGTGCTATTCCAGCACCATACCTTTTGACTGTAAATGGATTAATGACAAGTTAAGTGAGTTGTAAACATTTAGCAGATAAAACATATTGTTGGAAATTGTGAACTTTTCAACTTTGCCAGGAAGAAAGACGCACAACTTGTTGCCTCAAGATGACTGTGGAGGAGTAACACAATGTGCAGACTCCTAAGCCCAAGAGCTCAGAGCTCATCTGCCCTGTCTGCTTTTCCTTTTTATCCCCTTCTTTTATCTTTTGTCTCATTTTTTTCATCTTCTGAGTCATGGGGAAGTCAGAGCAGTGTCATTTGGCTGCAGCAGTGGCAATGCCCAAAGCAAAGATTTCTGGCTGTGGTAGGCTCAGAGCTGAAAATGTGTTGCTGGAAAAGCGCAGCAGGTCAGGCAGCATCCAATGAGCGGAAGAATCGACATTTCGGGCATGAGCCCTTCTCCAGGAATCTTCCTGAAGAAGGGCTCATGCCCGAAACATCGATTCTCCTGCTCCTTGGATGCTGCCTGACCTACTGCGCTTTTCCAGCAACACATTTTCAGGTATGATCTCCAGCATCTGCAGTCCTCACTTTCTCCCTGTGGTAAGTTCAGAACCTGGATTTGGGAACTTGGTGGATCGTGAGCTGTGGCAGTGATCAGTGCATCATCAGCTGTGGCAGTGATCAGTGGCTCATCAGCTGCGGCAGTGATCAGTGGCTCATCAGCTGTGGCAGAGGTCAGTGGGTCCACAGCTGTGGCAGTGGTCAGTGGGTCATCAGCTGTGGCAGTGATCGGTGGGTCCACAGTTGTGGCAGTGATCAGTGGATCCACAGCTGTGGCAGTGATCAGTGGGTCATCAGCTGTGGCGGTGATCAGTGGGTCATCAGCTGTGGTGGTGATCAGTGGGTCATCAGCTGTGGCAGTCATCAGTGGGTCATCAGCTGTGGCGGTGATCAGAGGGTCATCAGCTGTGGCAGCGATCAGTGGGTCATCAGCTGTGGCGGTGATCAGTGGGTCCACAGCTGTGGCAGTGATCAGTAGATCCACAGCTGTGGCAGTGATCAGTGGGTCATCAGCTGTGGCAGTGAACAGTGGGACATCTGCTATGGCGGTTATCAATGGGTCATCAGCTGTGGCAGCGATCTTTAGGTCGACAGCTGTGGCAGTGATCAATGGTTCATCAGCTGTGGCAGTGATCAGTGGGTCATCAGCTGTGGCAGTTATCAGTGGGTCCACAGATGTGGCAGTGATCAGTGGGTCCACAGATGTGGCAGTCATCAGTGGGTCCACAGCTGTGGCAGTGATCAGTGGATCCACAGCTGTGGCAGTGATCAGTGGGTCATCAGCTGTGGTGATGATCAGTGGGTCATCAGCTGTGGCGGTGATCAGTGGGTCATCAGCTGTGGCAGCGATCAGTGGGACCACAGCTGTGGCAGTGATCAGTGGGTCCACAGATGTGGCAGTCATCAGTGGGTCCACAGCTGTGGCAGTGATCAGTGGATCCACAGCTGTGGCAGTGATCAGTGGGTCATCAGCTCTGGTGATGATCAGTGGGTCATCAGCTGTGGCGGTGATCAGTGGGTCATCAGCTGTGGCAGCGATCAGTGGGACCACAGCTGTGGCAGTGATCAGTGGGTTCACAGCTGTGGCAGTGATCAGTGGGTCCACAGTTGTTGCAGTAATCAGTGGGTGATCAGCTGTGACAGCGATCAGTGGGTCATCAGCTGTGGCAGTGATCAGTGGGTCCTCAGCTGTGGCAGTGATCAGTGGGACATCAGCTGTGGCATTGATCAGTGGGTCATCAGCTGTGGCATTGATCAGTGGGTCATCAGCTGTGGCAGTGATCAGTGGGTCCACAGCTGTGGCACTTATCAATGGGTCATCAGCTGTGGCAGTGATCAGTGTCTCATCAGCTGTGGCGGTGATCAGTGGGTCCACAGTTGTGGCAGTGATAAGTGGATCCGCAGCTGTGGTGGTGATCAGTGGGTCATCAGCTGTGGCAGTTGTCAGTGGGTACACAGCTGTGGCAGTGATCAGTTGGTCATCAGCTGTGGCAGTGATCAGTGGGTTAACAGCTGTGGCTGTGATCAGTGGATCATCAGCTGTGGCAATGATCAGTCTGACATCAGCTGTGGCGGTGATCAGTGGGTCCACAGCTGTGGTAGTGATCAGTGGGCCCACAGCTGTGGCAGTGATCAGTGGGTCCACAGCTGTGGCAGTGATCAGTGGATCCACAGCTGTGGCAGTGATCAGTGGGACATCAGCTGTGGTGGTGATCAGTGGCTCATCAGCTATGGCAGAGATCAGTGGGTCCACAGCTGAGGCAGTGATCAGTGGATCCACAGCTGTTCCAGCGATCAGTGGCTCATCAGCTGTGGCGGTGATCAGTCTGACATCAGCTGTGGCGGTGAAAAGTGGGTCCACAGTTGTGGCGGTGATCAGTGGGTCATCAGCTGTGGCAGTCATCAGTGGGTCCACAGCTGTGGCAATGATCAGTGGATCCACAGCTGTGGCAGTGATCAGTGGGTCATCAGCTGTGGTGACGATCAGTGGGACCACAGCTGTGGCATTGATCAGTGGGTCATCAGCTGTGGCATTGATCAGTGGGTCATCAGCTGTGGCAGTGATCAGTGGGTCCACAGCTGTGGCACTTATCAATGGGTCATCAGCTGTGGCAGTGTTCAGTGTCTCATCAGCTGTGGCGGTGATCAGTGGGTCCACAGTTGTGGCAGTGATAAGTGGATCCGCAGCTGTGGCAGTGATCAGTGGGTCCACAGCAGTGGCAGTTGTCAGTGGGTCCACAGCTGTGGCAGTGATCAGTGGGTCCACAGCTGTGGCAGCGATCAGTGGGACATCAGCTGTGGCAGTGATCAGTGGATCCACAGCTGTGGCAGTGATCAGTGGATCCACAGCTGTTGCAGTGATCAGTGGGACATCAGCTGTGGTGGTGATCAGTGGCTCATCAGCTGTGGCAGAGATCAATGGGTCCACAGCTGTGGCAGTGATCAGTGGATCCACAGCTGTGGCAGCGATCAGTGGCTCATCAGCTGTGGCGGTGATCAGTGGGTCATCAGCTGTGGCAGTGGTCTGTCGGTCCACAGCTGTGGCAGTGATCAGTGGGTCATCAGCTGTGGCAGTCGTCAGTGGGTACACAGCTGTGGCAGTGATCAGTTGGTCATCAGCTGTGGCAGTGATCAGTGGGTTAACAGCTGTGGCTGTGATCAGTGGTTCATCAGCTGTGGCAATGATCAGTCTGACATCAGCTGTGGCAGCGATCAGTGGGTCTCCAGCTGTGGCAGTGATCAGTGGGTCCACAGCTGTGGCAGCGATCAGTGGGTCCACAGCTGTGGCAGTGATCAGTGGATCCACCAGCTGTGACAGCGATCCATGGCTCATCAGCTGTGGCACTGATCAGTCTGACATCAGCTGTGGCGGTGAAAATTGGGTCCACAGTTGTGGCGGTGATCAGTGGGTCATCAGCTGTGGCAGTGATCAGTGGGACATCAGCTGTGGTGGTGATCAGTGGCTCATCAGCTGTGGCAGAGATCAGTGGCTCCACAGCTGTGGCAGTGATCAGTGGATCCACCAGCTGTGACAGCGATCCGTGGCTCATCAGCTGTGGCGGTGATCAGTCTGACATCAGCTGTGGCGATGAAAAGTGGGTCCACAGTTGTGGCGGTGATCAGCGGGTCATCAGCTGTGTCACTGATCAGTGGACCCACAGCTGTGGCAGTGATCAGTAGATCCACAGTTGTGGCAGTGATCAGTGGATCACAGCTGTGGCAGTGATCAGTGGCTCATCAGCTGTGGCAGTGATCAGTGGGCCCACAGCTGTGGTGGTGCTCAGTGGCTCATCAGCTGTGGCAGTGGTCAGTGGGTCATCAGCTGTGGCAGTGATCAGTGGATCATCAGCTGTGGCAGTGATCAGTCTGACATCAGCTGTGGCAGTGATCAGTGGGTCCACAGCTGTGGAAGTGATCAGTGGATCCACAGCTGTGGCAGTGATCAGTGGATCCACAGCTGTGGCAGTGATCAGTAGGTCCACAGCTGTGGAAGTGATCAGTGGGTCCACAGCTGTGGCAGTGATCAGTGGGACATCAGCTGTGGCAGCGATCAGTGGGTCCACGGCTGTGGCGGTGATCAGTGAGTCATCAGCTGTGGCAGTGATCAGTGAGACATCAGCTGTGGCAGTGATCAGTGGGACATCAGCTGTGGCGGTGATCAGTGAGTCCACAGCTGTGACAGGGATCAGTGGCTCATCAGCTGTGGCAGTGATCAGTGGCTCATCAGCTGTGGCGGTGATCAGTGGGTCCACAGCTGTGGCGGTGATCAGTGAGTCCACAGCTGTGGCAGGGATCAGTGGGTCATCAGCTGTGGCGGTGATCAGTGGATGCACAGCTCTGGCAGTGATCAGTGGGTCCACAGCTGTGGCAGTGATCAGTGGGTCATCAGCTGTGGCAGTGATCAGTGGGTCCACAGCTGTGGCAGTTACCAACGGGCCATCAGCTGTGGCAGCGATCAGTGGATCCACAGCTGTGGCAGTGATCAGGTGGTCATCAGCTGTGGCGGTGATCCGTGGCTCATCAGCTGTGGCGGTGATCAGTGGGACCACAGCTGTGACAGTGATCAGTGGATCCACAGCTGTGAAAGTTAACAGTGGGTCATCAGCTGTGGCAGCGATCAGTGGATACACAGTTCTTGCAGTGATCAATGGGTCATCAGCTGTGGCAGTTATCAGTAGGTCATCAGCTGTGGCAGCGATCAGTGGGTCATCAGCTGTGGCAGTGATCAGTGGGCCCAAAGCTGTGGCAGTGATTAGTGGCTCATCAGCTGTGGCAGTGCTCTGTCGGTCCACAGCTGTGGCAGTGATCAGTGGTTCATCAGCTGTGGCAGTCGTCAGTGGGTCCACAGCTGTGGCAGTGATCAGTAGGTCATCAGCTGTGGCAGTGATCAATGGGTTAACAGCTGTAGCTGTGATCAGTGGATCATCAGCTGTGGCAATGATCAGTGGGTCCACAGCTGTGGCAGTGATCAGTGGGTCCACAGCTGTGGCAGTGATCAGTGGGTCCACAGCTGTGGCAGTGATCAGTGGATCCACAGCTGTGGCAGTGATCTGTGGATCCACAGCTGTGGCAGCGAACAGTGGCTCATGAGCTGTGGCGGTGATCAGTCTGACATCAGCTGTGGCGGTGAAAAGTGGGTCCACAGTTGTGGCGGTGATCAGTGGCTCATCAGGTGTGGCGGTGAGCAGTGGGTCCACAGCTGGGGTGGTGATCAGTGAATCATCAGGTGTGGCAGTGGGTCCACACCTGTGGTGGTGATCAGTGGCTCATCAGCTGTGGCAGGGATCAGTGGGTCATCAGCTGTGGCGGTGAGGACCCACTGATCACTGCCACTGCTGATGTCCCACGGATCACCGCCACAGCTGTTGACCACTGATCGCTGCACAGCTGATGACCTATTGATAACTGCGACAGCTGATGACCCACTGATCACAGCCACAGCTGATGACCCATTGGTAACTGCCACAGCTGTGGACCCACTGATCACTTCCACAGATGATGACCCACTGATCACCATCATAGCTGTGGACCCACTGATCACTGCCACAGCTGATGAGACACTGATCGCTGTCACAGCTGATGACCAACTGATCACTGCCGCAGCTGTGGACCCATTGACCACTGCCACTGCTGTGGACCCACTGATCACTGCCACAGCTGATGACCCACTGATCACTGACACAGCTGATGACCCACTGATCACCACCACAGCTGATGACCCACTGATCTGTTCTACAGCTGTTGACCCACTGATCGCTGCCTGCCACAGCTGTGGACCCACTGATCACTGCCACAACTGATGAGACACTGATCGCTGTCACAGCTGAAGACCAACTGATCACTGCCGCAGCTGTGGACCCACTGACCACTTCCACAGCTGTGGACCCACTGATCACTTCCACAGCTGTGGACCCACTGATCACTGCCACAGATGATGACCCACTGATCACTGCCACACCTGATGTCCCACTGATCGCTGCCACAGCTGATGACCCACTGATCACTGCCACAGCTGATGACCCACTGATCACTGCCACAGCTGTGGTGCCACAGACCACAGCCACAACTGATGACCCACTGATCACTGCCACAGATGTGGACCCACTGATGACTGCCACAGCTGATGACCCACTGATCACCGCCACAGCTGTGGACCCACTGATCACTGCAACAACTGATGACCCACTGATCACTGCCACAGCTGTGGACCCACTGATGACTGCCACAGCTGATGATCCACTGATCACTGCCACAGCTGTTGACCCACTGATCGCTGCCACATTTGATGACCCACTGATGACAGCCACAGCTGTGGACCCACTGATCACTGCCACAACTGTGGATCCACTGATCACTGCCACAGCTATGGATCCACTGATCACTGACACAGCTGATGACCCACTGATCACCGTCACAGCTGTGGATCCACTGATCACTGCCACAGCTGTGGACCCATAACCACTGCCACATTTGATCAGTGGATCCACAATTGTGGCGGTGATCAGGGTCATCCGCTGTGGCAGTGATCAGTGGGTCCACAGCTGCGGCAGTGATCAGTGGGTCCACGGCTGTGGCAGTGATCAGTGGGTCCACAGCTGTGGCAGCGATCAGTGGGCCAACAGCTGTGGCAGCGATCAGTAGGTCATCAGCTGTGGCAGCGATCAGTGGGTACACAGCTGTGACAGTGATCAGTGGGTCCTCAGCTGTGGCTGTGATCAGAGGGTCCACAGCTGTGGCAGTAATCAATGGGTCATCAGCTGTGGCACTTCTCAATGGGTCAACAGCTGTGGCGGTGATCACTGGGCCCTATGCTGTGGCAGTTGTCAGTGGGTCCACAGTTGTGGCGGTGATCAGTGGGTCCACAGCTGCGGCAGTGATCAGTGGATCCACAGCTGTGGCAGCAATCAGTGGCTCATCAGCTGTGGCGGTGATCAGTGGGTCCACAACTGTGGCGGTGATCAGTGGGTCGGCAGCTGTGGCAGTGATCAGTGGATCCACAGCTGATCAGTAGCTCATCAGCTGTGGCAGTGGTCAGTCGGTCTTCAGCTATGGCAGTGATCAGTGGGCATCAGCTGTGGCAGTGATCAGTGGGTCCACAGTTGTGGCAGTGATCAGTGGGTCCACAGCTGTGGCAGTTATCAGAGCATCATCAGCTGTGGCAGTGATCAGTTTGACATCAGCTGTGTCAGTGATCAGTGGATCCACAGCTGTGGCAGTGATCAGTGGATCCACAGTTGTGGAAGTGATCAGTGAGTCATTAGCTGTGTCAGTGATCAGTGGATCCATAGCTGTGGCAGTGATCAGTGGATCCACAGCTGTGACAGCGATCCGTGGCTCATCAGATGTGGCACTGATCAGTCTGACATCAGCTGTGGCGGTGAAAAGTGGGTCCACAGTTGTGGCGGTGAACAGTGGGTCATCAGCTGTGTCAGTGATCAGTGGATCCACAACTGTGGCAGTGATCAGTGGATCCACAGTTGTTGCAGTGGTCAGTGGATCCACAGCTGTGGCGGTGATTGGTGGGTCGCCAGCTGTGGCAATGATCAGTGGCTCATCAGCTGTGGCAGTGATCAGTGGGTCCACAGCTTTGGCAGTGATCAGTGGGTCATCAGCTGTGGCAGTGATCAGTGGGTCCTCAGCTGTGGCAGTGATCAGTGGGTCATCAGCTGTGGCAGTGATCAGAGGGTCCTCAGCTGTGGCAGTGATCAGTGGGTCCACAGATGTGGCAGTCATCAGTGGGTCCACAGCTGTGGCAGTGATCAGTGGATCCACAGCTGTGGCAGTGATCAGTGGGTCATCAGCTGTGGTGATGATCAGTGGGTCATCAGCTGTGGCAGCGATCAGTGGGGCTACAGCTGTGGCAGTGATCAGTGGGTCCACAGATGTGGCAGTCATCAGTGGGTCCACAGCTGTGGCAGTGATCAGTGGATCCACAGCTGTGGCAGAGATCAGTGGGTCATCAGCTGTGGTGATGATCAGTGGGTCATCAGCTGTGGCGGTGATCAGTGGGTCATCAGCTGTGGCAGCGATCAGTGGGACCACAGCTGTGGCAGTGATCAGTGGGTTCACAGCTGTGGCAGTGATCAGTGGATCCACAACTGTGGCAGTGATCAGTGGGTCCACAGTTGTTGCAGTAATCAGTGGGTGATCAGCTGTGGCAGCGATCAGTGGGTCATCAGCTGTGGCAGTGATCAGTGGGTCCTCAGCTGTGGCAGTGATCAGTGGGACATCAGCTGTGGTGGTGATCAGTTGGTCATCAGCTGTGGCAGTGCTCTGTCGGTCCACAGCTGTGGCAGTGATCAGTGGTTCATCAGCTGTGGCAGTCGTCAGTGGGTCCACAGCTGTGGCAATGATCAGTAGGTCATCAGCTGTGGCAGTGATCAATGGGTTAACAGCTGTAGCTGTGATCAGTGGATCATCAGCTGTGGCAATGATCAGTCTGACATCAGCTGTGGCGGTGATCAGTGGGTCCACAGCAGTGGTAGTGATCAGTGGGCCCTCAGCTGTGGCAGTGATCAGTGGGTCCACAGCTGTGGCAGTGATCAGTGGGTCCACAGCTGTGGCAGTGATCAGTGGATCCACAGCTGTGGCAGCGATCAGTGGATCCACAGCTGTGGCAGTGATCAGTGGATCCACAGCTGTGGCAGCGAACAGTGGCTCATGAGCTGTGGCGGTGATCAGTCTGACATCAGCTGTGGCGGTGAAAAGTGGGTCCACAGTTGTGGCGGTGATCAGTGGCTCATCAGGTGTGGCGGTGATCAGTGGGTCCACAGCTGGGGTGGTGATCAGTGAATCATCAGGTGTGGCAGTGGGTCCACACCTGTGGTGGTGATCAGTGGCTCATCAGCTGTGGCAGGGATCAGTGGGTCATCAGCTGTGGCGGTGAGGACCCACTGATCACTGCCACTGCTGATGTCCCACGGATCACTGCCACAGCTGTTGACCACTGATCGCTGCACAGCTGATGACCTATTGATAACTGCGACAGCTGATGACCCACTGATCACAGCCACAGCTGATGACCCATTGGTAACTGCCACAGCTGTGGACCCACTGATCACTTCCACAGATGATGACCCACTGATCACCACCATAGCTGTGGACCCACTGATCACTGCCACAGCTGATGACCAACTGATCACTGCCGCAGCTGTGGACCCATTGACCACTGCCACAGCTGTGGACCCACTGATCACCGCCACAGCTGTGGACCCACTGATCACTGCCACAGCTGATGAGACACTGATCACTGCCACAGCTGATGACCCACTGATCACTGACACAGCGGATGACCCACTGATCACTGACACAGCTGATGACCCACTGATCTCTTCTACAGCTGTTGACCCACTGATCGCTGCCTGCCACAGCTGTGGACCCACTGATCACTTCCACAGCTGTGGACCCACTGATCACTTCCACAGCTGTGGACCCACTGATCACTGCCACAGATGATGACCCACTGATCACTGCCACATCTGATGACCCACTCATCACCGCCACAGCTGATGACCCACTGATCACTGCCACAGCTGATGACCCACTGATCACTGCCACAGCTGTGGAGCCACAGACCACAGCCACAACTGATGACCCACTGATCACTGCCACAGATGTGGACCCACTGATGACTGCCACAGCTGATGACCCACTGATCACCGCCACAGCTGTGGACCCACTGATCACTGCAACAACTGATGACCCACTGATCACTGCCACAGATGTGGACCCACTGATGACTGCCACAGCTGATGATCCACTGATCACTGCCACAGCTGTTGACCCACTGATCGCTGCCACATTTGATGACCCACTGATGACAGCCACAGCTGTGGACCCACTGATCACTGCCACAACTGTGGATCTACTGATCACTGCCACAGCTATGGATCCACTGATCACTGACACAGCTGATGACCCACTCATCACCGTCACAGCTGTGGATCCACTGATCACTGCCACAGCTGTGGACCCATAACCACTGCCACATTTGATCAGTGGATCCACAATTGTGGCGGTGATCAGGGTCATCCGCTGTGGCAGTGATCAGTGGGTCCACAGCTGCGGCAGTGATCAGTGGGTCCACGGCTGTGGCAGTGATCAGTGGGTCCACAGCTGTGGCAGCGATCAGTGGGCCAACAGCTGTGGCAGCGATCAGTAGGTCATCAGCTGTGGCAGCGATCAGTGGGTACACAGCTGTGACAGTGATCAGTGGGTCCTCAGCTGTGGCTGTGATCAGTGGGTCCACAGCTGTGGCAGTAATCAATGGGTCATCAGCTGTGGCACTTCTCAATGGGTCAACAGCTGTGGCGGTGATCACTGGGCCCTAAGCTGTGGCAGTTATCAGTGGGTCCACAGCTGCGGCAGTGATCAGTGGATCCACAGCTGTGGAAGCGATCAGTGGCTCATCAGCTGTGGCGGTGATCAGTGGGTCCACAACTGTGGCGGTGATCAGTGGGTCGGCAGCTGTGGCAGTGATCAGTGGATCCACAGCTGATCAGTAGCTCATCAGCTGTGGCAGTGGTCAGTCGGTCTTCAGCTGTGGCAGTGATCAGTGGGCATCAGCTGTGGCAGTGATCAGTGGGTCCACAGTTGTGGCAGTGATCAGTGGGTCCACAGCTGTGGCAGTTATCAGAGCATCATCAGCTGTGGCAGTGATCAGTTTGAGATCAGCTGTGTCAGTGATCAGTGGATCCACAGCTGTGGCAGTGATCAGTGGATCCACAGTTGTGGAAGTGATCAGTGAGTCATTAGCTGTGTCAGTGATCAGTGGATCCATAGCTGTGGCAGTGATCAGTGGATCCACAGCTGTGACAGCGATCCGTGGCTCATCAGCTGTGGCACTGATCAGTCTGACATCAGCTGTGGCGGTGATTGGTGGGTCGCCAGCTGTGGCAATGATCAGTGGCTCATCACCTGTGGCAGTGATCAGTGGGTCCACAGCTTTGGCAGTGATCAGTGGGTCATCAGCTGTGGCAGTGATCAGTGGGTCCTCAGCTGTGGCAGTGATCAGTGGGTCATCAGCTGTGGCAGTGATCAGAGGGTCCTCAGCTGTGGCAGTGATCAGTGGGTCCACAGATGTGGCAGTCATCAGTGGGTCCACAGCTGTGGCAGTGATCAGTGGATCCACAGCTGTGGCAGTGATCAGTGGGTCATCAGCTGTGGTGATGATCAGTGGGTCATCAGCTGTGGCAGCGATCAGTGGGGCCACAGCTGTGGCAGTGATCAGTGGGTCCACAGATGTGGCAGTCATCAGTGGGTCCACAGCTGTGGCAGTGATCAGTGGATCCACAGCTGTGGCAGAGATCAGTGGGTCATCAGCTGTGGTGATGATCAGTGGGTCATCAGCTGTGGCGGTGATCAGTGGGTCATCAGCTGTGGCAGCGATCAGTGGGACCACAGCTGTGGCAGTGATCAGTGGGTTCACAGCTGTGGCAGTGATCAGTGGATCCACAACTGTGGCAGTGATCAGTGGGTCCACAGTTGTTGCAGTAATCAGTGGGGATCAGCTGTGGCAGCGATCAGTGGGTCATCAGCTGTGGCAGTGATCAGTGGGTCCTCAGCTGTGGCAGTGATCAGTGGGACATCAGCTGTGGCATTGATCAGTGGGTCATCAGCTGTGGCATTGATCAGTGGGTCATCAGCTGTGGCAGTGATCAGTGGGTCCACAGCTGTGGCACTTATCAATGGGTCATCAGCTGTGGCAGTGATCAGTGTCTCATCAGCTGTGGCAGTGATAAGTGGATCCGCAGCTGTGGTGGTGATCAGTGGGTCATCAGCTGTGGCAGTTGTCAGTGGGTACACAGCTGTGGCAGTGATCAGTTGGTCATCAGCTGTGGCAGTGATCAGTGGGTTAACAGCTGTGGCTGTGATCAGTGGATCATCAGCTGTGGCAATGATCAGTCTGACATCAGCTGTGGTAGTGATCAGTGGGCCCACAGCTGTGGCAGTGATCAGTGGGTCCACAGCTGTGGCAGTGATCAGTGGATCCACAGCTGTGGCAGTGATCAGTGGGACATCAGCTGTGGTGGTGATCAGTGGCTCATCAGCTATGGCAGAGATCAGTGGGTCCACAGCTGTGGCAGTGATCAGTGGATCCACAGCTGTGGCAGCGATCAGTGGCTCATCAGCTGTTGGCGGTGATCAGTCTGACATCAGCTGTGGCGGTGATCAGTGGCTCATCAGCTGTGGTGGTGATCAGTGGGTCAACAGCTGTGGCAGTGCTCTGTCGGTCCACAGCTGTGGCAGTGATCAGTGGTTCATCAGCTGTGGCAGTCGTCAGTGGGTCCACAGCTGTGGCAGTGATCAGTAGGTCATCAGCTGTGGCAGTGATCAATGGGTTAACAGCTGTAGCTGTGATCAGTGGATCATCCGCTGTGGCAATGATCAGTCTGACATCAGCTGTGGCGGTGATCAGTGGGTCCACAGCAGTGGTAGTGATCAGTGGGCCCACAGCTGTGGCAGAGATCAGTGGGTCCACAGCTGTGGCAGTGATCAGTGGATCCACAGCTGTGGCAGCGATCAGTGGCTCATCAGCTGTGGCGGTGATCAGTCTGACATCAGCTGTGGCGGTGATCAGTGGCTCATCAGCTGTGGTGGTGATCAGTGGCTCATCAGCTGTGGCAGTGCTCTGTCGGTCCACAGCTGTGGCAGTGATCAGTGGTTCATCAGCTGTGGCAGTCGTCAGTGGGTCCACAGCTGTGGCAGTGATCAGTAGGTCATCAGCTGTGGCAGTGATCAATGGGTTAACAGCTGTAGCTGTGATCAGTGGATCATCCGCTGTGGCAATGATCAGTCTGACATCAGCTGTGGCGGTGATCAGTGGGTCCACAGCAGTGGTAGTGATCAGTGGGCCCACAGCTGTGGCAGTGATCAGTGGGTCCACAGCAGTGGTAGTGATCAGTGGGTCCACAGCTGTGGCAGTGATCAGTGGGTCCACAGCTGTGGCAGTGATCAGTGGGTCCACAGCTGTGGCAGTGATCAGTGGATCCACAGCTGTGGCAGCGATCAGTGGATCCACAGCTGTGGCAGTGATCTGTGGATCTACAGCTGTGGCAGCGAACAGTGGCTCATGAGCTGTGGCGGTGATCAGTCTGACATCAGCTGTGGCGGTGAAAAGTGGGTCCACAGTTGTGGCGGTGAACAGTGGCTCATCAGGTGTGGCGGTGATCAGTGGGTCCACAGCTGTGGTGATGATCAGTGGGTCATCAGCTGTGGCAGCGATCAGTGGGACCACAGCTGTGGCAGTGATCAGTGGATCCACAGCTGTGGCAGTGATCAGTGGGTCATCAGCTGTGGTGATGATCAGTGGGTCATCAGCTGTGGCAGCGATCAGTGGGACCACAGCTGTGGCAGTGATCAGTGGGTTCACAGCTGTGGCAGTGATCAGTGGATCCACAACTGTGGCAGTGATCAGTGGGTCCACAGTTTTTGCAGTAATCAGTGGGTGATCAGCTGTGGCAGCGATCAGTGGGTCATCAGCTGTGGCAGTGATCAGTGGGTCATCAGCTGTGGCAGTGATCAGTGGGTCCTCAGCTGTGGCAGTGATCAGTGGGACATCAGCTGTGGCATTGATCAGTGGGTCATCAGCTGTGGCATTGATCAGTGGGTCATCAGCTGTGGCAGTGATCAGTGGGTCCATAGCTGTGGCACTTATCAATGGGTCATCAGCTGTGGCAGTGATCAGTGTCTCATCTGCTGTGGCGGTGATCAGTGGGTCCACAGTTGTGGCAGTGATAAGTGGATCCACAGCTGTGGTGGTGATCAGTGGGTCATCAGCTGTGGTAGTTGTCAGTGGGTACACAGCTGTGGTAGTGATCAGTGGGCCCACAGCTGTGGCAGTGATCAGTGGGTCCACAGCTGTGGCAGTGATCAGTGGATTCACAGCTGTGGCAGTGATCAGTGGGACATCAGCTGTGGTGGTGATCAGTGGCTCATCAGCTATGGCAGAGATCAGTGGGTCCACAGCTGTGGCAGTGATCAGTGGATCCACAGCTGTGGCAGCGATCAGTGGCTCATCAGCTGTGGCGGTGATCAGTCTGACATCAGCTGTGGCGGTGAAAAGTGGGTCCACAGTTGTGGCGGTGATCAGTGGGTCATCAGCTGTGTCAGTGATCAGTGGGTCCACAGATGTGGCAGTCATCAGTGGGTCCACAGCTGTGGCAGTGATCAGTGGATCCACAGCTGTGGCAGTGATCAGTGGGTCATCAGCTGTGGTGATGATCAGTGGGTCTTAAGCTGTGGCGGTGATCAGTGGGTCATCAGCTGTGGCACCGATTAGTGGGACATCAGCTGTGGTGGTGATCAGTGGCTCATCAGCTGTGGCACCGATCAGTGGGTCCACAGCTGTGGCAGTGATCAGTGGGTCCACAGTTGTTGCAGTGATCAGTGGGTGATCAGCTGTGGCAGCAATCAGTGGGTCATCAGCTGTGGCAGTGATCAGTGAGACATCAGCTGTGGCATTGATCAGTGGGTCATCAGCTGTGGCATTGATCAGTGGGTCATCAGCTGTGGCAGTGATCAGTGGGTCCACAGCTGTGGCACTTATCAATGGGTCATCAGCTGTGGCAGTGATCAGTGTCTCATCAGCTGTGGCGGTGATCAGTGGGTCCACAGTTGTGGCTGTGATCAGTGGATCATCAGCTGTGGCAATGATCAGTCTGACATCAGCTGTGGCGGTGATCAGTGGGTCCACAGCTGTGGTAGTGATCTGTGGGCCCACAGCTGTGGCAGTGATCAGTGTGTCCACAGCTGTGGCAGTGATCAGTGGATCCACAGCTGTGGCAGTGATCAGTGGATCCACAGCTGTGGCAGGGATCAGTTGGTCATCAGCTGTGGCAGTGATCAGTGGGTTAACAGCTGTGGCTGTGATCAGTGGATCATCAGCTGTGGCAATGATCAGTCTGACATCAGCTGTGGTGGTGATCAGTGGCTCATCAGCTCTGGCAGAGATCAGTGGGTCCACAGCTGTGGCAGTGATCAGTAGATCCACAGCTGTGGCAGCGATCAGTGGCTCATCAGCTGTGGCGGTGATCAGTCTGACATCAGCTGTGGTGGTGATCAGTTGGTCATCAGCTGTGGCAGTGCTCTGTCGGTCCACAGCTGTGGCAGTGATCAGTGGTTCATCAGCTGTGGCAGTCGTCAGTGGGTCCACAGCTGTGGCAATGATCAGTAGGTCATCAGCTGTGGCAGTGATCAATGGGTTAACAGCTGTAGCTGTGATCAGTGGATCATCAGCTGTGGCAATGATCCGTCTGACATCAGCTGTGGCAGTGATCAGTGGGTCCACAGCAGTGGTAGTGATCAGTGGGCCTTCAGCTGTGGCAGTGATCAGTGGGTCCACAGCTGTGGCAGTGATCAGTGGGTCCACAGCTGTGGCAGTGATCTGTGGATCCACAGCTGTGGCAGCGATCAGTGGCTCATCAGGTGTGGCGGTGATCAGTGGGTCCACAGCTGGGGTGGTGATCAGTGAATCATCAGGTGTGGCAGTGGGTCCACACCTGTGGTGGTGATCAGTGGCTCATCAGCTGTGGCAGGGATCAGTGGGTCATCAGCTGTGGCGGTGAGGACCCACTGATCACTGCCACTGCTGATGTCCCACGGATCACTGCCACAGCTGTTGACCACTGATCGCTGCACAGCTGATGACCTATTGATAACTGCGACAGCTGATGACCCACTGATCACAGCCACAGCTGATGACCCATTGGTAACTGCCACAGCTGTGGACCCACTGATCACTTCCACAGATGATGACCCACTGATCACCACCATAGCTGTGGACCCACTGATCACTGCCACAGCTGATGACCAACTGATCACTGCCGCAGCTGTGGACCTATTGACCACTGCCACAGCTGTGGACCCACTGATCACTGCCACAGCTGATGAGACACTGATCACTGCCACAGCTGATGACCCACTGATCACTGACACAGCTGATGACCCACTGATCACTGACACAGCTGATGACCCACTGATCACTGCCACAGCTGTGGAGCCACAGACCACAGCCACAACTGATGACCCACTGATCACTGCCACAGATGTGGACCCACTGATGACTGCCACAGCTGATGACCCACTGATCACCGCCACACCTGTGGACCCACTGATCACTGCAACAACTGATGACCCACTGATCACTGCCACAGATGTGGACCCACTGATGACTGCCACAGCTGATGATCCACTGATCACTGCCACAGCTGTTGACCCACTGATCGCTGCCACATTTGATGACCCACTGATGACAGCCACAGCTGTGGACCCACTGATCACTGCCACAACTGTGGATCTACTGATCACTGCCACAGCTATGGATCCACTGATCACTGACACAGCTGATGACCCACTCATCACTGTCACAGCTGTGGATCCACTGATCACTGCCACAGCTGTGGACCCATAACCACTGCCACATTTGATCAGTGGATCCACAATTGTGGCGGTGATCAGGGTCATCCGCTGTGGCAGTGATCAGTGGGTCCACAGCTGCGGCAGTGATCAGTGGGTCCACGGCTGTGGCAGTGATCAGTGGGTCCACAGCTGTGGCAGCGATCAGTGGGCCAACAGCTGTGGCAGCGATCAGTAGGTCATCAGCTGTGGCAGCGATCAGTGGGTACACAGCTGTGACAGTGATCAGTGGGTCCTCAGCTGTGGCTGTGATCAGTGGGTCCACAGCTGTGGCAGTAATCAATGGGTCATCAGCTGTGGCACTTCTCAATGGGTCAACAGCTGTGGCGGTGATCACTGGGCCCTATGCTGTGGCAGTTATCAGTGGGTCCACAGTTGTGGCGGTGATCAGTGGGTCCACAGCTGCGGCAGTGATCAGTGGATCCACAGCTGTGGCAGCAATCAGTGGCTCATCAGCTGTGGCGGTGATCAGTGGGTCCACAACTGTGGCGGTGATCAGTGGGTCGGCAGCTGTGGCAGTGATCAGTGGATCCACAGCTGATCAGTAGCTCATCAGCTGTGGCAGTGGTCAGTCGGTCTTCAGCTATGGCAGTGATCAGTGGGCATCAGCTGTGGCAGTGATCACTGGGTCCACAGTTGTGGCAGTGATCAGTGGGTCCACAGCTGTGGCAGTTATCAGAGCATCATCAGCTGTGGCAGTGATCAGTTTGACATCAGCTGTGTCAGTGATCAGTGGATCCACAGCTGTGGCAGTGATCAGTGGATCCACAGTTGTGGAAGTGATCAGTGAGTCATTAGCTGTGTCAGTAATCAGTGGATCCATAGCTGTGGCAGTGATCAGTGGATCCACAGCTGTGACAGCGATCCGTGGCTCATCAGATGTGGCACTGATCAGTCTGACATCAGCTGTGGCGGTGAAAAGTGGGTCCACAGTTGTGGCGGTGAACAGTGGGTCATCAGCTGTGTCAGTGATCAGTGGATCCACAACTGTGGCAGTGATCAGTGGATCCACAGTTGTTGCAGTGGTCAGTGGATCCACAGCTGTGGCGGTGATTGGTGGGTCGCCAGCTGTGGCAATGATCAGTGGCTCATCAGCTGTGGCAGCGATCAGTGGGTCCACACCTGTGGCAGTGATCAGTGGGTCCACAGCTGTGGCAGTGATCAGTGGATCCACAGCTGTGGCAGTGATCAGTGGGTCATCAGCTGTGGTGATGATCAGTGGGTCTTAAGCTGTGGCGGTGATCAGTGGGTCATCAGCTGTGGCACCGATTAGTGGGACATCAGCTGTGGTGGTGATCAGTGGCTCATCAGCTGTGGCACCGATCAGTGGGTCCACAGCTGTGGCAGTGATCAGTGGGTCCACAGTTGTTGCAGTGATCAGTGGGTGATCAGCTGTGGCAGCAATCAGTGGGTCATCAGCTGTGGCAGTGATCAGTGAGACATCAGCTGTGGCATTGATCAGTGGGTCATCAGCTGTGGCAGTGATCAGTGGGTCCACAGCTGTGGCACTTATCAATGGGTCATCAGCTGTGGCAGTGATCAGTGTCTCATCAGCTGTGGCGGTGATCAGTGGGTCCACAGTTGTGGCTGTGATCAGTGGATCATCAGCTGTGGCAATGATCAGTCTGACATCAGCTGTGGCGGTGATCAGTGGGTCCACAGCTGTGGTAGTGATCTGTGGGCCCACAGCTGTGGCAGTGATCAGTGTGTCCACAGCTGTGGCAGTGATCAGTGGATCCACAGCTGTGGCAGTGATCAGTGGATCCACAGCTGTGGCAGGGATCAGTTGGTCATCAGCTGTGGCAGTGATCAGTGGGTTAACAGCTGTGGCTGTGATCAGTGGATCATCAGCTGTGGCAATGATCAGTCTGACATCAGCTGTGGTGGTGATCAGTGGCTCATCAGCTATGGCAGAGATCAGTGGGTCCACAGCTGTGGCAGTGATCAGTAGATCCACAGCTGTGGCAGCGATCAGTGGCTCATCAGCTGTGGCGGTGATCAGTCTGACATCAGCTGTGGTGGTGATCAGTTGGTCATCAGCTGTGGCAGTGCTCTGTCGGTCCACAGCTGTGGCAGTGATCAGTGGTTCATCAGCTGTGGCAGTCGTCAGTGGGTCCACAGCTGTGGCAATGATCAGTAGGTCATCAGCTGTGGCAGTGATCAATGGGTTAACAGCTGTAGCTGTGATCAGTGGATCATCAGCTGTGGCAATGATCCGTCTGACATCAGCTGTGGCAGTGATCAGTGGGTCCACAGCAGTGGTAGTGATCAGTGGGCCTTCAGCTGTGGCAGTGATCAGTGGGTCCACAGCTGTGGCAGTGATCAGTGGGTCCACAGCTGTGGCAGTGATCAGTGGATCCACAGCTGTGGCAGCGATCAGTGGATCCACAGCTGTGGCAGTGATCTGTGGATCCACAGCTGTGGCAGCGAACAGTGGCTCATGAGCTGTGGCGGTGAAAAGTGGGTCCACAGTTGTGGCGGTGATCAGTGGCTCATCAGGTGTGGCGGTGATCAGTGGGTCCACAGCTGGGGTGGTGATCAGTGAATCATCAGGTGTGGCAGTGGGTCCACACCTGTGGTGGTGATCAGTGGCTCATCAGCTGTGGCAGGGATCAGTGGGTCATCAGCTGTGGCGGTGAGGACCCACTGATCACTGCCACTGCTGATGTCCCACGGATCACTGCCACAGCTGTTGACCACTGATCGCTGCACAGCTGATGACCTATTGATAACTGCGACAGCTGATGACCCACTGATCACAGCCACAGCTGATGACCCATTGGTAACTGCCACAGCTGTGGACCCACTGATCACTTCCACAGATGATGACCCACTGATCACCACCATAGCTGTGGACCCACTGATCACTGCCACAGCTGATGACCAACTGATCACTGCCGCAGCTGTGGACCCATTGACCACTGCCACAGCTGTGGACCCACTGATCACCGCCACAGCTGTGGACCCACTGATCACTGCCACAGCTGATGAGACACTGATCACTGCCACAGCTGATGACCCACTGATCACTGACACAGCGGATGACCCACTGATCACTGACACAGCTGATGACCCACTGATCTCTTCTACAGCTGTTGACCCACTGATCGCTGCCTGCCACAGCTGTGGACCCACTGATCACTTCCACAGCTGTGGACCCACTGATCACTTCCACAGCTGTGGACCCACTGATCACTGCCACAGATGATGACCCACTGATCACTGCCACATCTGATGACCCACTCATCACCGCCACAGCTGATGACCCACTGATCACTGCCACAGCTGATGACCCACTGATCACTGCCACAGCTGTGGAGCCACAGACCACAGCCACAACTGATGACCCACTGATCACTGCCACAGATGTGGACCCACTGATGACTGCCACAGCTGATGACCCACTGATCACCGCCACAGCTGTGGACCCACTGATCACTGCAACAACTGATGACCCACTGATCACTGCCACAGATGTGGACCCACTGATGACTGCCACAGCTGATGATCCACTGATCACTGCCACAGCTGTTGACCCACTGATCGCTGCCACATTTGATGACCCACTGATGACAGCCACAGCTGTGGACCCACTGATCACTGCCACAACTGTGGATCTACTGATCACTGCCACAGCTATGGATCCACTGATCACTGACACAGCTGATGACCCACTCATCACCGTCACAGCTGTGGATCCACTGATCACTGCCACAGCTGTGGACCCATAACCACTGCCACATTTGATCAGTGGATCCACAATTGTGGCGGTGATCAGGGTCATCCGCTGTGGCAGTGATCAGTGGGTCCACAGCTGCGGCAGTGATCAGTGGGTCCACGGCTGTGGCAGTGATCAGTGGGTCCACAGCTGTGGCAGCGATCAGTGGGCCAACAGCTGTGGCAGCGATCAGTAGGTCATCAGCTGTGGCAGCGATCAGTGGGTACACAGCTGTGACAGTGATCAGTGGGTCCTCAGCTGTGGCTGTGATCAGTGGGTCCACAGCTGTGGCAGTAATCAATGGGTCATCAGCTGTGGCACTTCTCAATGGGTCAACAGCTGTGGCGGTGATCACTGGGCCCTAAGCTGTGGCAGTTATCAGTGGGTCCACAGCTGCGGCAGTGATCAGTGGATCCACAGCTGTGGAAGCGATCAGTGGCTCATCAGCTGTGGCGGTGATCAGTGGGTCCACAACTGTGGCGGTGATCAGTGGGTCGGCAGCTGTGGCAGTGATCAGTGGATCCACAGCTGATCAGTAGCTCATCAGCTGTGGCAGTGGTCAGTCGGTCTTCAGCTGTGGCAGTGATCAGTGGGCATCAGCTGTGGCAGTGATCAGTGGGTCCACAGTTGTGGCAGTGATCAGTGGGTCCACAGCTGTGGCAGTTATCAGAGCATCATCAGCTGTGGCAGTGATCAGTTTGAGATCAGCTGTGTCAGTGATCAGTGGATCCACAGCTGTGGCAGTGATCAGTGGATCCACAGTTGTGGAAGTGATCAGTGAGTCATTAGCTGTGTCAGTGATCAGTGGATCCATAGCTGTGGCAGTGATCAGTGGATCCACAGCTGTGACAGCGATCCGTGGCTCATCAGCTGTGGCACTGATCAGTCTGACATCAGCTGTGGCGGTGATTGGTGGGTCGCCAGCTGTGGCAATGATCAGTGGCTCATCACCTGTGGCAGTGATCAGTGGGTCCACAGCTTTGGCAGTGATCAGTGGGTCATCAGCTGTGGCAGTGATCAGTGGGTCCTCAGCTGTGGCAGTGATCAGTGGGTCATCAGCTGTGGCAGTGATCAGAGGGTCCTCAGCTGTGGCAGTGATCAGTGGGTCCACAGATGTGGCAGTCATCAGTGGGTCCACAGCTGTGGCAGTGATCAGTGGATCCACAGCTGTGGCAGTGATCAGTGGGTCATCAGCTGTGGTGATGATCAGTGGGTCATCAGCTGTGGCAGCGATCAGTGGGGCCACAGCTGTGGCAGTGATCAGTGGGTCCACAGATGTGGCAGTCATCAGTGGGTCCACAGCTGTGGCAGTGATCAGTGGATCCACAGCTGTGGCAGAGATCAGTGGGTCATCAGCTGTGGTGATGATCAGTGGGTCATCAGCTGTGGCGGTGATCAGTGGGTCATCAGCTGTGGCAGCGATCAGTGGGACCACAGCTGTGGCAGTGATCAGTGGGTTCACAGCTGTGGCAGTGATCAGTGGATCCACAACTGTGGCAGTGATCAGTGGGTCCACAGTTGTTGCAGTAATCAGTGGGGATCAGCTGTGGCAGCGATCAGTGGGTCATCAGCTGTGGCAGTGATCAGTGGGTCCTCAGCTGTGGCAGTGATCAGTGGGACATCAGCTGTGGCATTGATCAGTGGGTCATCAGCTGTGGCATTGATCAGTGGGTCATCAGCTGTGGCAGTGATCAGTGGGTCCACAGCTGTGGCACTTATCAATGGGTCATCAGCTGTGGCAGTGATCAGTGTCTCATCAGCTGTGGCAGTGATAAGTGGATCCGCAGCTGTGGTGGTGATCAGTGGGTCATCAGCTGTGGCAGTTGTCAGTGGGTACACAGCTGTGGCAGTGATCAGTTGGTCATCAGCTGTGGCAGTGATCAGTGGGTTAACAGCTGTGGCTGTGATCAGTGGATCATCAGCTGTGGCAATGATCAGTCTGACATCAGCTGTGGTAGTGATCAGTGGGCCCACAGCTGTGGCAGTGATCAGTGGGTCCACAGCTGTGGCAGTGATCAGTGGATCCACAGCTGTGGCAGTGATCAGTGGGACATCAGCTGTGGTGGTGATCAGTGGCTCATCAGCTATGGCAGAGATCAGTGGGTCCACAGCTGTGGCAGTGATCAGTGGATCCACAGCTGTGGCAGCGATCAGTGGCTCATCAGCTGTGGCGGTGATCAGTCTGACATCAGCTGTGGCGGTGATCAGTGGCTCATCAGCTGTGGTGGTGATCAGTGGGTCAACAGCTGTGGCAGTGCTCTGTCGGTCCACAGCTGTGGCAGTGATCAGTGGTTCATCAGCTGTGGCAGTCGTCAGTGGGTCCACAGCTGTGGCAGTGATCAGTAGGTCATCAGCTGTGGCAGTGATCAATGGGTTAACAGCTGTAGCTGTGATCAGTGGATCATCCGCTGTGGCAATGATCAGTCTGACATCAGCTGTGGCGGTGATCAGTGGGTCCACAGCAGTGGTAGTGATCAGTGGGCCCACAGCTGTGGCAGAGATCAGTGGGTCCACAGCTGTGGCAGTGATCAGTGGATCCACAGCTGTGGCAGCGATCAGTGGCTCATCAGCTGTGGCGGTGATCAGTCTGACATCAGCTGTGGCGGTGATCAGTGGCTCATCAGCTGTGGTGGTGATCAGTGGCTCATCAGCTGTGGCAGTGCTCTGTCGGTCCACAGCTGTGGCAGTGATCAGTGGTTCATCAGCTGTGGCAGTCGTCAGTGGGTCCACAGCTGTGGCAGTGATCAGTAGGTCATCAGCTGTGGCAGTGATCAATGGGTTAACAGCTGTAGCTGTGATCAGTGGATCATCCGCTGTGGCAATGATCAGTCTGACATCAGCTGTGGCGGTGATCAGTGGGTCCACAGCAGTGGTAGTGATCAGTGGGCCCACAGCTGTGGCAGTGATCAGTGGGTCCACAGCAGTGGTAGTGATCAGTGGGTCCACAGCTGTGGCAGTGATCAGTGGGTCCACAGCTGTGGCAGTGATCAGTGGGTCCACAGCTGTGGCAGTGATCAGTGGATCCACAGCTGTGGCAGCGATCAGTGGATCCACAGCTGTGGCAGTGATCTGTGGATCTACAGCTGTGGCAGCGAACAGTGGCTCATGAGCTGTGGCGGTGATCAGTCTGACATCAGCTGTGGCGGTGAAAAGTGGGTCCACAGTTGTGGCGGTGAACAGTGGCTCATCAGGTGTGGCGGTGATCAGTGGGTCCACAGCTGTGGTGATGATCAGTGGGTCATCAGCTGTGGCAGCGATCAGTGGGACCACAGCTGTGGCAGTGATCAGTGGATCCACAGCTGTGGCAGTGATCAGTGGGTCATCAGCTGTGGTGATGATCAGTGGGTCATCAGCTGTGGCAGCGATCAGTGGGACCACAGCTGTGGCAGTGATCAGTGGGTTCACAGCTGTGGCAGTGATCAGTGGATCCACAACTGTGGCAGTGATCAGTGGGTCCACAGTTTTTGCAGTAATCAGTGGGTGATCAGCTGTGGCAGCGATCAGTGGGTCATCAGCTGTGGCAGTGATCAGTGGGTCATCAGCTGTGGCAGTGATCAGTGGGTCCTCAGCTGTGGCAGTGATCAGTGGGACATCAGCTGTGGCATTGATCAGTGGGTCATCAGCTGTGGCATTGATCAGTGGGTCATCAGCTGTGGCAGTGATCAGTGGGTCCATAGCTGTGGCACTTATCAATGGGTCATCAGCTGTGGCAGTGATCAGTGTCTCATCTGCTGTGGCGGTGATCAGTGGGTCCACAGTTGTGGCAGTGATAAGTGGATCCACAGCTGTGGTGGTGATCAGTGGGTCATCAGCTGTGGTAGTTGTCAGTGGGTACACAGCTGTGGTAGTGATCAGTGGGCCCACAGCTGTGGCAGTGATCAGTGGGTCCACAGCTGTGGCAGTGATCAGTGGATTCACAGCTGTGGCAGTGATCAGTGGGACATCAGCTGTGGTGGTGATCAGTGGCTCATCAGCTATGGCAGAGATCAGTGGGTCCACAGCTGTGGCAGTGATCAGTGGATCCACAGCTGTGGCAGCGATCAGTGGCTCATCAGCTGTGGCGGTGATCAGTCTGACATCAGCTGTGGCGGTGAAAAGTGGGTCCACAGTTGTGGCGGTGATCAGTGGGTCATCAGCTGTGTCAGTGATCAGTGGGTCCACAGATGTGGCAGTCATCAGTGGGTCCACAGCTGTGGCAGTGATCAGTGGATCCACAGCTGTGGCAGTGATCAGTGGGTCATCAGCTGTGGTGATGATCAGTGGGTCTTAAGCTGTGGCGGTGATCAGTGGGTCATCAGCTGTGGCACCGATTAGTGGGACATCAGCTGTGGTGGTGATCAGTGGCTCATCAGCTGTGGCACCGATCAGTGGGTCCACAGCTGTGGCAGTGATCAGTGGGTCCACAGTTGTTGCAGTGATCAGTGGGTGATCAGCTGTGGCAGCAATCAGTGGGTCATCAGCTGTGGCAGTGATCAGTGAGACATCAGCTGTGGCATTGATCAGTGGGTCATCAGCTGTGGCATTGATCAGTGGGTCATCAGCTGTGGCAGTGATCAGTGGGTCCACAGCTGTGGCACTTATCAATGGGTCATCAGCTGTGGCAGTGATCAGTGTCTCATCAGCTGTGGCGGTGATCAGTGGGTCCACAGTTGTGGCTGTGATCAGTGGATCATCAGCTGTGGCAATGATCAGTCTGACATCAGCTGTGGCGGTGATCAGTGGGTCCACAGCTGTGGTAGTGATCTGTGGGCCCACAGCTGTGGCAGTGATCAGTGTGTCCACAGCTGTGGCAGTGATCAGTGGATCCACAGCTGTGGCAGTGATCAGTGGATCCACAGCTGTGGCAGGGATCAGTTGGTCATCAGCTGTGGCAGTGATCAGTGGGTTAACAGCTGTGGCTGTGATCAGTGGATCATCAGCTGTGGCAATGATCAGTCTGACATCAGCTGTGGTGGTGATCAGTGGCTCATCAGCTCTGGCAGAGATCAGTGGGTCCACAGCTGTGGCAGTGATCAGTAGATCCACAGCTGTGGCAGCGATCAGTGGCTCATCAGCTGTGGCGGTGATCAGTCTGACATCAGCTGTGGTGGTGATCAGTTGGTCATCAGCTGTGGCAGTGCTCTGTCGGTCCACAGCTGTGGCAGTGATCAGTGGTTCATCAGCTGTGGCAGTCGTCAGTGGGTCCACAGCTGTGGCAATGATCAGTAGGTCATCAGCTGTGGCAGTGATCAATGGGTTAACAGCTGTAGCTGTGATCAGTGGATCATCAGCTGTGGCAATGATCCGTCTGACATCAGCTGTGGCAGTGATCAGTGGGTCCACAGCAGTGGTAGTGATCAGTGGGCCTTCAGCTGTGGCAGTGATCAGTGGGTCCACAGCTGTGGCAGTGATCAGTGGGTCCACAGCTGTGGCAGTGATCTGTGGATCCACAGCTGTGGCAGCGATCAGTGGCTCATCAGGTGTGGCGGTGATCAGTGGGTCCACAGCTGGGGTGGTGATCAGTGAATCATCAGGTGTGGCAGTGGGTCCACACCTGTGGTGGTGATCAGTGGCTCATCAGCTGTGGCAGGGATCAGTGGGTCATCAGCTGTGGCGGTGAGGACCCACTGATCACTGCCACTGCTGATGTCCCACGGATCACTGCCACAGCTGTTGACCACTGATCGCTGCACAGCTGATGACCTATTGATAACTGCGACAGCTGATGACCCACTGATCACAGCCACAGCTGATGACCCATTGGTAACTGCCACAGCTGTGGACCCACTGATCACTTCCACAGATGATGACCCACTGATCACCACCATAGCTGTGGACCCACTGATCACTGCCACAGCTGATGACCAACTGATCACTGCCGCAGCTGTGGACCTATTGACCACTGCCACAGCTGTGGACCCACTGATCACTGCCACAGCTGATGAGACACTGATCACTGCCACAGCTGATGACCCACTGATCACTGACACAGCTGATGACCCACTGATCACTGACACAGCTGATGACCCACTGATCACTGCCACAGCTGTGGAGCCACAGACCACAGCCACAACTGATGACCCACTGATCACTGCCACAGATGTGGACCCACTGATGACTGCCACAGCTGATGACCCACTGATCACCGCCACACCTGTGGACCCACTGATCACTGCAACAACTGATGACCCACTGATCACTGCCACAGATGTGGACCCACTGATGACTGCCACAGCTGATGATCCACTGATCACTGCCACAGCTGTTGACCCACTGATCGCTGCCACATTTGATGACCCACTGATGACAGCCACAGCTGTGGACCCACTGATCACTGCCACAACTGTGGATCTACTGATCACTGCCACAGCTATGGATCCACTGATCACTGACACAGCTGATGACCCACTCATCACTGTCACAGCTGTGGATCCACTGATCACTGCCACAGCTGTGGACCCATAACCACTGCCACATTTGATCAGTGGATCCACAATTGTGGCGGTGATCAGGGTCATCCGCTGTGGCAGTGATCAGTGGGTCCACAGCTGCGGCAGTGATCAGTGGGTCCACGGCTGTGGCAGTGATCAGTGGGTCCACAGCTGTGGCAGCGATCAGTGGGCCAACAGCTGTGGCAGCGATCAGTAGGTCATCAGCTGTGGCAGCGATCAGTGGGTACACAGCTGTGACAGTGATCAGTGGGTCCTCAGCTGTGGCTGTGATCAGTGGGTCCACAGCTGTGGCAGTAATCAATGGGTCATCAGCTGTGGCACTTCTCAATGGGTCAACAGCTGTGGCGGTGATCACTGGGCCCTATGCTGTGGCAGTTATCAGTGGGTCCACAGTTGTGGCGGTGATCAGTGGGTCCACAGCTGCGGCAGTGATCAGTGGATCCACAGCTGTGGCAGCAATCAGTGGCTCATCAGCTGTGGCGGTGATCAGTGGGTCCACAACTGTGGCGGTGATCAGTGGGTCGGCAGCTGTGGCAGTGATCAGTGGATCCACAGCTGATCAGTAGCTCATCAGCTGTGGCAGTGGTCAGTCGGTCTTCAGCTATGGCAGTGATCAGTGGGCATCAGCTGTGGCAGTGATCACTGGGTCCACAGTTGTGGCAGTGATCAGTGGGTCCACAGCTGTGGCAGTTATCAGAGCATCATCAGCTGTGGCAGTGATCAGTTTGACATCAGCTGTGTCAGTGATCAGTGGATCCACAGCTGTGGCAGTGATCAGTGGATCCACAGTTGTGGAAGTGATCAGTGAGTCATTAGCTGTGTCAGTAATCAGTGGATCCATAGCTGTGGCAGTGATCAGTGGATCCACAGCTGTGACAGCGATCCGTGGCTCATCAGATGTGGCACTGATCAGTCTGACATCAGCTGTGGCGGTGAAAAGTGGGTCCACAGTTGTGGCGGTGAACAGTGGGTCATCAGCTGTGTCAGTGATCAGTGGATCCACAACTGTGGCAGTGATCAGTGGATCCACAGTTGTTGCAGTGGTCAGTGGATCCACAGCTGTGGCGGTGATTGGTGGGTCGCCAGCTGTGGCAATGATCAGTGGCTCATCAGCTGTGGCAGCGATCAGTGGGTCCACACCTGTGGCAGTGATCAGTGGGTCCACAGCTGTGGCAGTGATCAGTGGATCCACAGCTGTGGCAGTGATCAGTGGGTCATCAGCTGTGGTGATGATCAGTGGGTCTTAAGCTGTGGCGGTGATCAGTGGGTCATCAGCTGTGGCACCGATTAGTGGGACATCAGCTGTGGTGGTGATCAGTGGCTCATCAGCTGTGGCACCGATCAGTGGGTCCACAGCTGTGGCAGTGATCAGTGGGTCCACAGTTGTTGCAGTGATCAGTGGGTGATCAGCTGTGGCAGCAATCAGTGGGTCATCAGCTGTGGCAGTGATCAGTGAGACATCAGCTGTGGCATTGATCAGTGGGTCATCAGCTGTGGCATTGATCAGTGGGTCATCAGCTGTGGCAGTGATCAGTGGGTCCACAGCTGTGGCACTTATCAATGGGTCATCAGCTGTGGCAGTGATCAGTGTCTCATCAGCTGTGGCGGTGATCAGTGGGTCCACAGTTGTGGCTGTGATCAGTGGATCATCAGCTGTGGCAATGATCAGTCTGACATCAGCTGTGGCGGTGATCAGTGGGTCCACAGCTGTGGTAGTGATCTGTGGGCCCACAGCTGTGGCAGTGATCAGTGTGTCCACAGCTGTGGCAGTGATCAGTGGATCCACAGCTGTGGCAGTGATCAGTGGATCCACAGCTGTGGCAGGGATCAGTTGGTCATCAGCTGTGGCAGTGATCAGTGGGTTAACAGCTGTGGCTGTGATCAGTGGATCATCAGCTGTGGCAATGATCAGTCTGACATCAGCTGTGGTGGTGATCAGTGGCTCATCAGCTATGGCAGAGATCAGTGGGTCCACAGCTGTGGCAGTGATCAGTAGATCCACAGCTGTGGCAGCGATCAGTGGCTCATCAGCTGTGGCGGTGATCAGTCTGACATCAGCTGTGGTGGTGATCAGTTGGTCATCAGCTGTGGCAGTGCTCTGTCGGTCCACAGCTGTGGCAGTGATCAGTGGTTCATCAGCTGTGGCAGTCGTCAGTGGGTCCACAGCTGTGGCAATGATCAGTAGGTCATCAGCTGTGGCAGTGATCAATGGGTTAACAGCTGTAGCTGTGATCAGTGGATCATCAGCTGTGGCAATGATCCGTCTGACATCAGCTGTGGCAGTGATCAGTGGGTCCACAGCAGTGGTAGTGATCAGTGGGCCTTCAGCTGTGGCAGTGATCAGTGGGTCCACAGCTGTGGCAGTGATCAGTGGGTCCACAGCTGTGGCAGTGATCAGTGGATCCACAGCTGTGGCAGCGATCAGTGGATCCACAGCTGTGGCAGTGATCTGTGGATCTACAGCTGTGGCAGCGAACAGTGGCTCATGAGCTGTGGCGGTGATCAGTCTGACATCAGCTGTGGCGGTGAAAAGTGGGTCCACAGTTGTGGCGGTGAACAGTGGCTCATCAGGTGTGGCGGTGATCAGTGGGTCCACAGCTGTGGTGATGATCAGTGGGTCATCAGCTGTGGCAGCGATCAGTGGGACCACAGCTGTGGCAGTGATCAGTGGATCCACAGCTGTGGCAGTGATCAGTGGGTCATCAGCTGTGGTGATGATCAGTGGGTCATCAGCTGTGGCAGCGATCAGTGGGACCACAGCTGTGGCAGTGATCAGTGGGTTCACAGCTGTGGCAGTGATCAGTGGATCCACAACTGTGGCAGTGATCAGTGGGTCCACAGTTTTTGCAGTAATCAGTGGGTGATCAGCTGTGGCAGCGATCAGTGGGTCATCAGCTGTGGCAGTGATCAGTGGGTCATCAGCTGTGGCAGTGATCAGTGGGTCCTCAGCTGTGGCAGTGATCAGTGGGACATCAGCTGTGGCATTGATCAGTGGGTCATCAGCTGTGGCATTGATCAGTGGGTCATCAGCTGTGGCAGTGATCAGTGGGTCCATAGCTGTGGCACTTATCAATGGGTCATCAGCTGTGGCAGTGATCAGTGTCTCATCTGCTGTGGCGGTGATCAGTGGGTCCACAGTTGTGGCAGTGATAAGTGGATCCACAGCTGTGGTGGTGATCAGTGGGTCATCAGCTGTGGTAGTTGTCAGTGGGTACACAGCTGTGGTAGTGATCAGTGGGCCCACAGCTGTGGCAGTGATCAGTGGGTCCACAGCTGTGGCAGTGATCAGTGGATTCACAGCTGTGGCAGTGATCAGTGGGACATCAGCTGTGGTGGTGATCAGTGGCTCATCAGCTATGGCAGAGATCAGTGGGTCCACAGCTGTGGCAGTGATCAGTGGATCCACAGCTGTGGCAGCGATCAGTGGCTCATCAGCTGTGGCGGTGATCAGTCTGACATCAGCTGTGGCGGTGAAAAGTGGGTCCACAGTTGTGGCGGTGATCAGTGGGTCATCAGCTGTGTCAGTGATCAGTGGGTCCACAGATGTGGCAGTCATCAGTGGGTCCACAGCTGTGGCAGTGATCAGTGGATCCACAGCTGTGGCAGTGATCAGTGGGTCATCAGCTGTGGTGATGATCAGTGGGTCTTAAGCTGTGGCGGTGATCAGTGGGTCATCAGCTGTGGCACCGATTAGTGGGACATCAGCTGTGGTGGTGATCAGTGGCTCATCAGCTGTGGCACCGATCAGTGGGTCCACAGCTGTGGCAGTGATCAGTGGGTCCACAGTTGTTGCAGTGATCAGTGGGTGATCAGCTGTGGCAGCAATCAGTGGGTCATCAGCTGTGGCAGTGATCAGTGAGACATCAGCTGTGGCATTGATCAGTGGGTCATCAGCTGTGGCATTGATCAGTGGGTCATCAGCTGTGGCAGAGATCAGTGGGTCCACAGCTGTGGCACTTATCAATGGGTCATCAGCTGTGGCAGTGTTCAGTGTCTCATCAGCTGTGGCGGTGATAAGTGGATCCGCAGCTGTGGCAGTGATCAGTGGGTCCACAGCTGTGACAGCGATCAGTGGGTCATCAGCTGTGGCAGTGATCAGTGGGTCCACAGCTGTGGCAGCGATCAGTGGGTCCACAGCTGTGGCAGTGATCAGTGTATCCACAGCTGTGGCAGTGATCAGTGGATCCACAGCTGTTGCAGTGATCAGTGGGACATCAGCTGTGGTGGTGATCAGTGGCTCATCAGCTGTGGCAGAGATCAGTGGTTCCATAGCTGTGGCAGTGATCAGTGGGACATCAGCTGTGGCGGTGATCAGTGGGTCATCAGCTGTGGCAGTGGTCTGTCGGTCCACAGCTGTGGCAGTGATCAGTGGGTCATCAGCTGTGGCAGTCGTCAGTGGGTACACAGATGTGGCAGTCATCACTGGGTCCACAGCTGTGGCAGTGATCAGTGGATCCACAGCTGTGGCAGTGATCAGTGGGTCATCAGCTCTGGTGATGATCAGTGGGTCATCAGCTGTGGCAGTGATCAGTGGGTCATCAGCTGTGGCAGCGATCAGTGGGACCACAGCTGTGGCAGTGATCAGTGGATCCACAGCTGTGGCAGTGATCAGTGGGTCCACAGTTGTTGCAGTAATCAGTGTGTGATCAGCTGTGGCAGCGATCAGTGGGTCATCAGCTGTGGCAGTGATCAGTGGGTCCTCAGCTGTGGCAGTGATCAGTGGGACATCAGCTGTGGCAGTGATCAGTGGGTCATCAGCTGTGGTGATGATCAGTGGGTCATCAGCTGTGGCGGTGATCAGTGGGACATCAGCTGTGGCATTGATCAGTGGGTCATCAGCTGTGGCATTGATCAGTGGGTCATCAGCTGTGGCAGTGATCAGTCGGTCCACAGCTGTGGCACTTATCAATGGGTCATCAGCTGTGGCAGTGATCAGTGTCTCATCAGCTGTGGCGGTGATCAGTGGGTCCACAGTTGTGGCAGTGAAAGGGGATCCGCAGCTGTGGTGGTGATCAGTGGGTCATCAGCTGTGGCAGTTGTCAGTGGGTACACAGCTGTGGCAGTGATCAGTTGGTCATCAGCTGTGGCAGTGATCAGTGGGTTAACAGCTGTGGCTGTGATCAGTGGATCATCAGCTGTGGCAATGATCAGTCTGACATCAGCTGTGGCGGTGATCAGTGGGTCCACAGCTGTGGTAGTGATCAGTGGGCCCACAGCTGTGGCAGTGATCAGTGGGTCCACAGCTGTGGCAGTGATCAGTGGATTCACAGCTGTGGCAGTGATCAGTGGGACATCAGCTGTGGTGGTGATCAGTGGCTCATCAGCTATGGCAGAGATCAGTGGGTCCACAGCTGTGGCAGTGATCAGTGGATCCACAGCTGTGACAGCGATCAGTGGCTCATCAGCTGTGGCGGTGATCAGACTGACATCAGCTGTGGCGGTGAAAAGTGGGTCCACAGTTGTGGCGGTGATCAGTGGGTCATCAGCTGTGTCAGTGATCAGTGGGTCCACAGATGTGGCAGTCATCAGTGGGTCCACAGCTGTGGCAGTGATCAGTGGATCCACAGCTGTGGCAGTGATCAGTGGGTCATCAGCTGTGGCAATAATCAGTCTGACATCAGCTGTGGCGGTGATCAGTGGGTCCACAGCTGTGGCAGCGATCAGTGGGTCCACAGCTGTGGCAGTGATCAGTGGGTCCACAGCTGTGGCAGCGATCAGTGGGTCCACAGCTGTGGCAGTGATCAGTGGGTTCACAGCTGTGGCAGTGATCAGTGGATCCATAGCTGTGGCGGTGATCAGTGGGTCCACAGTTGTTGCAGTGATCAGTGGGTGATCAGCTGTGGCAGCGATCAGTGGGTCCACAGCTGTGGCAGTGATCAGTGGGTCCACAGTTGTTGCAGTGATCAGTGGGTGATCAGCTGTGGCAGCAATCAGTGGGTCATCAGCTGTGGCAGTCATCAGTGGGTCCTCAGCTGTGGCAGTGATCAGTGAGACATCAGCTGTGGCATTGATCAGTGGGTCATCAGCTGTGGCATTGATCAATGGGTCATCAGCTGTGGCAGTGTTCAGTGTCTCATCAGCTGTGGCGGTGATAAGTGGATCTGCAGCTGTGGCAGTGATCAGTGGGTCCACAGCTGTGACAGCGATCAGTGGGTCCACAGCTGTGGCAGTGATCAGTGGGTCCACAGCTGTGGCAGCGATCAGTCGGTCCACAGCTGTGGCAGTGATCAGTGTATCCACAGCTGTGGCAGTGATCAGTGGATCCACAGCTGTGGCAGTGATCAGTGGGTCATCAGCTGTGGTGATGATCAGTGGGTCTTAAGCTGTGGCGGTGATCAGTGGGTCATCAGCTGTGGCACCGATCAGTGGGACATCAGCTGTGGTGGTGATCAGTGGTCATCAGCTGTGGCAGAGATCAGTGGGTCCACAGCTGTAGCAGTGATCAGTGGATCCACAGCTGTGGCAGCGATCAGTGGGTCATCAGCTGTGGCAGTCGTCAGTGGGTACACAGCTGTGGCAGTGATCAGTTGGTCATCAGCTGTGGCAGTGATCAGTGGGTTAACAGCTGTGGCTGTGATCAGTGGTTCATCAGCTGTGGCAATGATCAGTCTGACATCAGCTGTGGCGGTGATCAGTGGGTCCACAGCTGTGGCAGCGATCAGTGGGTCCACAGCTGTGGCAGTGATCAGTGGATCCACAGCTGTGGCAGTGATCAGTGGGTCATCAGCTGTTGCAGCGATCAGTGGGTCCACACCTGTGGCAGTGTTCAGTGGATCCACAGCTGTGGCAGTGATCAGTGGGTCATCAGCTGTTGCAGCGATCAGTGGGTCCACAGCTGTGGCAGCGATCAGTGGGTCCACAGCTGTGGCAGTCATCAGTGGGTCCACAGCTGCGGCAGTGATCAGTGGGTCCACGGCTGTGGCAGTGATCAGTGGGTCCACAGATGTGGCAGTCATCAGTGGGTCCACAGCTGTGGCAGTGATCAGTGGATCCACAGCTGTGGCAGTGATCAGTGGGTCATCAGCTGTGGTGATGATCAGTGGGTCATCAGCTGTAGCGGTGATCAGTGGGTCATCAGCTGTGGCAGTGATCAGTGGGACATCAGCTGTGGCATTGATCAGTGGGTCATCAGCTGTGGCAGTGATCAGTGTGTCCACAGCTGTGGCACTTATCAATGGGTCATCAGCTGTGGCAGTGATCAGTGTCTCATCAGCTGTGGCGGTGATCAGTGGGTCCACAGTTGTGGCAGTGATAAGTGGATCCGCAGCTGTGGTGGTGATCAGTGGGTCATCAGCTGTGGCAGTTGTCAGTGGGTACACATCTGTGGCAGTGATCAGTTGGTCATCAGCTGTGGCAGTGATCAGTGGGTTAACAGCTGTGGTGATGATCAGTGGATCATCAGCTGTGGCAATGATCAGTCTGACATCAGCTGTGGCGGTGATTAGTGGGTCCACAGCTGTGGTAGTGATCAGTGGGCCCACAGCTGTGGCAGTGATCAGTGGGTCCACAGCTGTGGCAGTGATCAGTGGATTCACCGCTGTGGCAGTGATCAGTGGGACATCAGCTGTGGTGGTGATCAGTGGCTCATCAGCTATGGCAGAGATCAGTGGGTCCACAGCTGTGGCAGTGATCAGTGGATCCACAGCTGTGGCATCGATCAGTGGCTCATCAGCTGTGGCGGTGATCAGTCTGACATCAGCTGTGGCGGTGAAAAGTGGGTCCACAGTTGTGGCGGTGATCAGTGGGTCATCAGCTGTGTCAGTGATCAGTGGGTCCACAGATGTGGCAGTCATCAGTGGGTCCACAGCTGTGGCAGTGATCAGTGGATCCACAGCTGTGGCAGTGATCAGTGGGTCATCAGCTGTGGTGATGATCAGTGGGTCTTAAGCTGTGGCGGTGATCAGTGGGTCATCAGCTGTGGCACCGATCAGTGGGACCACAGCTGTGGCAGTGATCAGTGGGTTCACAGCTGTGGCAGTGATCAGTGGATCCATAGCTGTTGCAGTGATCAGTGGGTCCACAGTTGTTGCAGTGATCAGTGGGTGATCAGCTGTGGCAGCAATCAGTGGGTCATCAGCTGTGGCAGTCATCAGTGGGTCCTCAGCTGTGGCAGTGATCAGTGAGACATCAGCTGTGGCATTGATCAGTGGGTCATCAGCTGTGGCATTGATCAATGGGTCATTAGCTGTGGCAGTGTTCAGTGTCTCATCAGCTGTGGCGGTGATAAGTGGATCCGCAGCTGTGGCAGTGATCAGTGGGTCCACAGCTGTGGCAGTGATCAGTGGGTCCACAGCTGTGGCAGCGATCAGTCGGTCCACAGCTGTGGCAGTGATCAGTGTATCCACAGCTGTGGCAGTGATCAGTGGATCCACAGCTGTTGCAGTGATCAGTGGGACATCAGCTGTGGTGGTGATCAGTGGCTCATCAGCTGTGGCAGAGATCAGTGGGTCCACAGCTGTGGCAGTGATCAGTGGATCCACAGCTGTGGCAGCGATCAGTGGGTCATCAGCTGTGGCAGTCGTCAGTGGGTACACAGCTGTGGCAGTGATCTGTTGGTCATCAGCTGTGGCAGTGATCAGTGGGTTAACAGCTGTGGCTGTGATCAGTGGTTCATCAGCTGTGGCAATGATCAGTCTGACATCAGCTGTGGCGGTGATCAGTGGGTCCACAGCTGTGGCAGCGATCAGTGGGTCCACAGCTGTGGCAGTGATCAGTGGGTCCACAGCTGTGGCAGCGATCAGTGGGTCCACAGCTGTGGCAGTGATCAGTGGATCCACAGCTGTGGCAGTGATCAGTGGATCCACAGCTGTTGCAGTGATCAGTGGGACATCAGCTGTGGTGGTGATCAGTGGCTCATCAGCTGTGGCAGAGATCAGTGGGTCCACAGCTGTGGCAGTGATCAGTGGATCCACAGCTGTGGCAGTTACCAGTGGCTCAACAGCTGTGGCAGCGATCAGTGGCTCATCAGCTGTGGCGGTGATCAGTCTGACATCAGCTGTGGCGGTGAAAAGTGGGTCCACAGTTGTGGCGGTGATCAGTGGGTCATCAGCTGTGTCAGTGATCAGTGGGTCCACAGATGTGGCAGTCATCAGTGGGTCCACAGCTGTGGCAGTGATCAGTGGATCCACAGCTGTGGCAGTGATCAGTGGATCCACAGCTGTGGCAGTTACCAGTGGCTCAACAGCTGTGGCAGCGATCAGTGGCTCATCAGCTGTGGCGGTGATCAGTCTGACATCAGCTGTGGCGGTGAAAAGTGGGTCCACAGTTGTGGCGGTGATCAGTGGGTCATCAGCTGTGTCAGTGATCAGTGGGTCCACAGATGTGGCAGTCATCAGTGGGTCCACAGCTGTGGCATTGAACAGTGGATCCACAGCTGTGGCAGTGATCAGTGGGTCATCAGCTGTGGTGATGATCAGTGGGTCTTAAGCTGTGGCGGTGATCAGTGGGTCATCAGCTGTGGCACTGATCAGTGGGACCACAGCTGTGGCAGTGATCAGTGGGTTCACAGCTGTGGCAGTGATCAGTGGATCCATAGCTGTGGCAGTGATCAGTGGGTCCACAGTTGTTGCAGTGATCAGTGGGTGATCAGCTGTGGCAGCAATCAGTGGGTCATCAGCTGTGGCAGTGATCAGTGGGTCCTCAGCTGTGGCAGTGATCAGTGAGACATCAGCTGTGGCATTGATCAGTGGGTCATCAGCTGTGGCATTGATCAATGGGTCATCAGCTGTGGCAGTGTTCAGTGTCTCACCAGCTGTGGCGGTGATAAGTGGATCCGCAGCTGTGGCAGTGATCAGTGGGTCCACAGCTGTGACAGCGATCAGTGGGTCCACAGCTGAGGCAGTGATCAGTGGGTCCACAGCTGTGGCAGCGATCAGTCGGTTCACAGCTGTGGCAGTGATCAGTGTATCCACAGCTGTGGCAGTGATCAGTGGATCCACAGCTGTTGCAGTGATCAGTGGGACATCAGCTGTGGTGGTGATCAGTGGCTCATCAGCTGTGGCAGAGATCAGTGGGTCCACAGCTGTGGCAGTGATCAGTGGATCCACAGCTGTGGCAGCGATCAGTGGGTCATCAGCTGTGGCAGTCGTCAGTGGGTACACAGCTGTGGCAGTGATCAGTTGGTCATCAGCTGTGGCAGTGATCAGTGGGTTAACAGCTGTGGCTGTGATCATTGGTTCATCAGCTGTGGCAATGATCAGTCTGACATCAGCTGTGGCGGTGATCAGTGGGTCCACAGCTGTGGCAGCGATCAGTGGGTCCACAGCTGTGGCAGTGATCAGTGGGTCCACAGCTGTGGCAGCGATCAGTGGGTCCACAGCTGTGGCAGTGATCAGTGGATCCACAGCTGTTGCAGTGATCAGTGGGACATCAGCTGTGGTGGTGATCAGTGGCTCATCAGCTGTGGCAGAGATCAGTGGGTCCACAGCTGTGGCAGTGATCAGTGGATCCACAGCTGTGGCAGTTACCAGTGGCTCAACAGCTGTGGCAGCGATCAGTGGCTCATCAGCTGTGGCGGTGATCAGTCTGACATCAGCTGTGGCGGTGAAAAGTGGGTCCACAGTTGTGGCGGTGATCAGGGGTCATCAGCTGTGTCAGTGATCAGTGGATCCATAGCTGTGGCAGTGATCAGTGGATCCACAGTTGTGGCAGTGATCAGTGGATCACAGCTGTGGCAGTGATCAATGGGCCCACTGCTGTGGTGGTGATCAGTGGCTCATCAGCTGTGGCAGTGATCAGTGGGCCCACAGCTGTGGTGGTGCTCAGTGGCTCATCAGCTGTGGCAGTGGTCAGTGGATCATCAGCTGTGACAGTGATCAGTGAGACATCAGCTGTGGCGGTGATCAGTGGGTCATCAGCTGTGGCAGTGATCAGTGGGTCCACAGCTGTGGCAGTGATCAGTGGGTCCACAGCTGTGGCGGTGATCAGTGAGTCCACAGCTGTGGCAGTGATCAGTGGATCCACAGCTGTGGCAGTGATCAGTGGGAAATCAGCTGTGGCAGTGATCAGTGGGTCCACAGCTGTGGCGGTGATCAGTGAGTCCACAGCTGTGGATCCACTGATCACTGCCACAGCTGTGGACTCACTGATCACCGCCACAGCTGTGGATCCACTGATCACTGCCACAGCTGTGGACTCATTGATCACCGCCACAGCTGTGGACCCACTGATCAGTGGCGGTGATCAGTGAGTCCACAGTTGTGGCAGTGATCAGTGGGTCATCAGCAGTGGCGGTGATCAGTGGATGCACAGCTCTGGCAGTGATCAGTGGGTCCACAGCTGTGGCAGTGATCAGTGGGTCATCAGCTGTGGCAGTGATCAGTGTGTCCACAGCTGTAGCAGTTACCAACGGGCCATCAGCTATGGCAGCGATCAGTGGATCCACAGCTGTGGCGGTGATCAGTGGCTCATCAGCTGTGGCGGTGATCAGTGGGTCATCAGCTGTGGCAGCGATCAGTGGGACCACAGCTGTGGCAGTGATCAGTGGATCCACAGCTGTGAAAGTTATCAGTGGATCATCAGCTGTGTCAGCGATCAGTGGATACACAGTTCTTGCAGTGATCAATGGGTCATCAGCAGTGGCAGTTATCAGTAGGTCATCAGCTGTGGCAACGATCAGTGGGTCATCAGCTGTGGCAGTTATCAGTAGGTCATCAGCTGTGGCAGCGATCAGTGGGTCATCAGCTGTGGCAGTGATCAGTGGGTCCACAGCTGTGGCAGTGATCAGTGGGTCCACAGCTGTGGCGGTGATCAGTGAGTCCACAGCTGTGGCAGTGATCAGTGGATCCACAGCTGTGGCAGTGATCAGTGGGAAATCAGCTGTGGCAGTGATCAGTGGGTCCACAGCTGTGGCGGTGATCAGTGAGTCCACAGCTGTGGATCCACTGATCACTGCCACAGCTGTGGACTCACTGATCACCGCCACAGCTGTGGATCCACTGATCACTGCCACAGCTGTGGACTCATTGATCACCGCCACAGCTGTGGACCCACTGATCAGTGGCGGTGATCAGTGAGTCCACAGTTGTGGCAGTGATCAGTGGGTCATCAGCAGTGGCGGTGATCAGTGGATGCACAGCTCTGGCAGTGATCAGTGGGTCCACAGCTGTGGCAGTGATCAGTGGGTCATCAGCTGTGGCAGTGATCAGTGTGTCCACAGCTGTAGCAGTTACCAACGGGCCATCAGCTATGGCAGCGATCAGTGGATCCACAGCTGTGGCGGTGATCAGTGGCTCATCAGCTGTGGCGGTGATCAGTGGGTCATCAGCTGTGGCAGCGATCAGTGGGACCACAGCTGTGGCAGTGATCAGTGGATCCACAGCTGTGAAAGTTATCAGTGGATCATCAGCTGTGTCAGCGATCAGTGGATACACAGTTCTTGCAGTGATCAATGGGTCATCAGCAGTGGCAGTTATCAGTAGGTCATCAGCTGTGGCAGCGATCAGTGGGTCATCAGCTGTGGCAGTTATCAGTAGGTCATCAGCTGTGGCAGCGATCAGTGGGTCATCAGCTGTGGCAGTGATCAGTCTGACATTAGCTGTGGCAGTGATCAGTAGGACATCAGCTGTGGCATTGATCAGTGGGTCCACAGCTGTGGCAGTGATCAGTGGGCCCAAAGCTGTGGCAGTGATCAGTGGCTCACCAGCTGTGGTGGTGATCAGTGGTTCATCAGCTGTGGCAGTTATCAGTGGGTCCACAGCTGTGGCAGTGATCAGTGGGTCATCAGCTATGGCAGTGATCAGTGGGTTAACAGCTGTAGCTGTGATCAGTGGATCATCAGCTGTGGCAATGATCAATCTGACATCAGCTGTGGCGGTGATCAGTGGGTCCACAGCAGTGGTAGTGATCAGTGGGCCCACAGCTGTGGCGGTGATCAGTGGGTCCACAGCTGTGGCAGTGATCAGTGGGTCCACAGCTGTGGCAGTGATCAGTGGATCCACAGCTGTGGCAGCGATCAGTGGATCCACAGCTGTGGCAGTGATCAGTGGGTCCACAGCTGTGGCAGTGATCTGTGGATCCACAGCTGTGGCAGCGAACAGTGGCTCATGAGCTGTGGCGGTGATCAGTCTGACATCAGCTGTGGCGGTGAAAAGTGGGTCCACAGTTGTGGCGGTGATCAGTGGCTCATCAGGTGTGGCGGTGATCAGTGGGTCCACAGCTGTGGTGGTGATCAGTGAATCATCAGGTGTGGCAGTGGGTCCACACCTGTGGTGGTGAACAGTGGCTCATCAGCTGTGGCAGGGATCAGTGGGTCATCAGCTGTGGCGGTGAGGACCCACTGATCACTGCCACTGCTGATGTCCCACGGATCACCGCCACAGGTGTGGACCCACTGATCACCGCCACAGCTGATGACCTATTGATATCTGCGACAGCTGATGACCCACTGATCACAGCCACAGCTGATGACCCATTGGTAACTGCCACAGCTGATGACCCACTGATCACTGCTGCAGCTGTGGACCCACTGACCACTGCCACAGATGATGACCCACTGATCACCACCATAGCTGTGGACCCACTGATCACCGCCACAGCTGTTGAGACACTGATCGCTGCCACAGCTGATGACCCACTGATCACTGCCACAGCTGATGATCCAGTGATCACTGCCTCATCTGTGGACCCAGTGACCACTGCCACAGCTGATGACCAACTGATCACTGCCACAGCTGATGATCCAGTGATCACTGCCTCAGCTGTGGACCCACTGACCACTGCCACAGCTGGTGACTCACTGATCACCACCACAGCTGATGACCCACTGATCACTGACACAGCTGATGACCCACTGATCACCACCACAGCTGACGACCCACTGATCTCTTCTACAGCTGTTGACGCACTGATCGCTACCTGCCACAGCTGTGGACCCACTGATCACTTCCACAGCTGTGGACCCACTGATCACTGCCACAGATGATGACCAACTGATCACTGCCACAGCTGATGATCCAGTGATCACTGCCTCAGCTGTGGACCCACTGACCATTGCCACAGCTGGTGACTCACTGATCACTGCCACAGCTGATGACCCACTGATCACTGACACAGCTGATGACCCACTGATCACCACCACAGCTGATGACCCACTGATCTCTTCTACAGCTGTTGACGCACTGATCGCTACCTGCCACAGCTGTGGACCCACTGATCACTTCCACAGCTGTGGACCCACTGATCACTGCCACAGATGATGACCCACTGATCACTGCCACATCTGATGTCCCACTGATCGCTGCCACAGCTGATGACCCACTGATCACTGACACAGCTGATGACCCACTGATCACCACCACAGCTGATGACCCACTGATCTCTTCTACAGCTGTTGACCCACTGATCGCTGCCTGCCACAGCTGTGGACCCACTGATCACTTCCACAGCTGTGGACCCACTGATCACTGCCACAGATGATGACCCACTGATCACTGCCACATCTGATGTCCCACTGATCGCTGCCACAGCTGATGACACACTGATCACTGACACAGCTGATGACCCACTGATCACCACCACAGCTGATGACCCACTGATCTCTTCTACAGCTGTTGACGCACTGATCGCTACCTGCCACAGCTGTGGACCCACTGATCACTTCCACAGCTGTGGACCCACTGATCACTGCCACAGATGATGACCCACTGATCACTGCCACATCTGATGTCCCACTGATCGCTGCCACAGCTGATGACCCACTGATCACTGACACAGCTGATGACCCACTGATCACCACCACAGCTGATGACCCACTGATCTCTTCTACAGCTGTTGACCCACTGATCGCTGCCTGCCACAGCTGTGGACCCACTGATCACTTCCACAGCTGTGGACCCACTGATCACTGCCACAGATGATGACCCACTGATCACTGCCACATCTGATGTCCCACTGATCGCTGCCACAGCTGATGACACACTGATCACTGCCACAGCTGATGACCCACTGATCACTGCCACAGCTGTGGAGCCACAGACCACAGCCACAACTGATGACCCACTGATCACTGCCTCAGATGTGGACCCACTGATTACTGCCACAGCTGATGACCCACTGATCACCGCCACAGCTGTGGACCCACTGATCACTGCAACAACTGATGACCCACTGATCACTGCCACAGATGTGGACCCACTGATGACTGCCACAGCTGATGATCCACTGATCACTGCCACAGCTGTTGACCCACTGATCGCTGCCACATTTGATGACCCACTGACGACAGCCACAGCTGTGGACCCACTGATCACTGCCACAACTGTGGATCCACTGATCACTGCCACAGCTATGGATCCACTGATCACTGACACAGCTGATGACCCACTGATCACCGTCACAGCTGTGGATCCACTGATCACTGCCACAGCTGTGGACCCATAACCACTGCCACATTTGATCAGTGGATCCACAATTGTGGCGGTGATCAGGGTCATCCGCTGTGGCAGTGATCAGTGGGTCCACAGCTGCGGCAGTGATCAGTGGGTCCACGGCTGTGGCAGTGATCAGTGGATCCACAGCTGTGGCAGCGATCAGTGGGCCAACAGCTGTGGCAGCGATCAGTAGGTCATCAGCTGTGACAGTGATCAGTGGGTCCTCAGCTGTGGCTGTGATCAGTGGGTCCACAGCTGTGGCAGTAATCAATGGGTCATCAGCTGTGGCACTTCTCAATGGGTCAACAGCTGTGGCGGTGATCACTGGGCCCTAAGCTGTGGCAGTTATCAGTGGGTCCACAGTTGTGGCGGTGATCAGTGGATCCACAGCTGTGGCAGCGATCAGTGGCTCATCAGCTGTGGCGGTGATCAGTGGGTCCACAGCCGTGGCGGTGATCAGTGGGTCGGCAGCTGTGGCAGTGATCAGTGGATCCACAGCTGATCAGTAGCTCATCAGCTCTGGCAGTGGTCAGTCGGTCTTCAGCTGTGGCAGTGATCAGTGGGCATCAGCTGTGGCAGTGATCAGTGGGTCCACAGTCTTGGCAGTGATCAGTGCATCATCAGCTGTGGCAGTGATCAGTTTGTCATCAGCTGTGTCAGTGATCAGTGGATCCACAGCTGTGGCAGTGATCAGTGGGTCATCAGCAGTGGCGGTGATCAGTGGGTCCACAGCTGTGGCGGTGATCAGTGAGTCCACAGTTGTGGCAGTGATCAGTGGGTCATCAGCAGTGGCGGTGATCAGTGGATGCACAGCACTGGCAGTGATCAGTGGGTCCACAGCTGTGGCAGTGATCAGTGGGTCATCAGCTGTGGCAGTGATCAGTGGGTCCACAGCTGTAGCAGTTACCAACGGGCCATCAGCTATGGCAGCGATCAGTGGATCCACAGCTGTGGCGGTGATCAGTGGCTCATCAGCTGTGGCGGTGATCAGTGGGTCATCAGCTGTGGCAGCGATCAGTGGGACCACAGCTGTGGCAGTGATCAGTGGATCCACAGCTGTGAAAGTTATCAGTGGATCATCAGCTGTGTCAGCGATCAGTGGATACACAGTTCTTGCAGTGATCAATGGGTCATCAGCAGTGGCAGTTATCAGTAGGTCATCAGCTGTGGCAGCGATCAGTGGGTCATCAGCTGTGGCAGTTATCAGTAGGTCATCAGCTGTGGCAGCGATCAGTGGGTCATCAGCTGTGGCAGTGATCAGTCTGACATTAGCTGTGGCAGTGATCAGTAGGACATCAGCTGTGGCATTGATCAGTGGGTCCACTGCTGTGGCAGTGATCAGTGGGCCCAAAGCTGTGGCAGTGATCAGTGGCTCATCAGCTGTGGTGGTGATCAGTGGTTCATCAGCTGTGGCAGTCGTCAGTGGGTCCACAGCTGTGGCAGTGATCAGTGGTTCATCAGCTGTTGCAGTGATCAGTGGGTTAACAGCTGTAGCTGTGATCAGTGGATCATCAGCTGTGGCAATGATCAATCTGACATCAGCTGTGGCGGGGATCAGTGGGTCCACAGCAGTGGTAGTGATCAGTGGGCCCACAGCTGTGGCGGTGATCAGTGGGTCCACAGCTGTGGCAGTGATCAGTGGGTCCACAGCTGTGGCAGTGATCAGTGGATCCACAGCTGTGGCAGCGATCAGTGGATCCACAGCTGTCGCAGTGATCAGTGGGTCCACAGCTGTGGCAGTGATCTGTGGATCCACAGCTGTCACAGCGAACAGTGGCTCATGAGCTGTGGCGGTGATCAGTCTGACATCAGCTGTGGCGGTGAAAAGTGGGTCCACAGTTGTGGCGGTGATCAGTGGCTCATCAGGTGTGGCGGTGATCAGTGGGTCCACAGCTGTGGTGGTGATCAGTGAATCATCAGGTGTGGCAGTGGGTCCACACCTGTGGTGGTGATCAGTGGCTCATCAGCTGTGGCAGGGATCAGTGGGTCATCAGCTGTGGCGGTGAGGACCCACTGATCACTGCCACTGCTGATGTCCCACTGTTCACCACCACAGGTGTGGACCCACTGATCACCGCCACAGCTGATGACCCATTGGTAACTGCCACAGCTGAATGACCCACTGATCACTGCCGCAGCTGTGGACCCACTGACCACTGCCACAGATGATGACCCACTGATCACCACCATAGCTGTGGACCCACTGATCACCGCCACAGCTGTTGAGACACTGATCGCTGCCACAGCTGATGACCCACTGATCACTGCCATAGCTGATGATCCAGTGATCACTGCCTCAGCTGTGGACCCAGTGACCACTGCCACAGCTGATGACCAACTGATCACTGCCACAGCTGATGATCCAGTGATCACTGCCTCAGCTGTGGACCCACTGACCACTGCCACAGCTGGTGACTCACTGATCACCACCACAGCTGATGAGACACTGATCACTGCCACAGCTGATGACCCACTGATCACTGACACAGCTGATGACCCACTGATCACCACCACAGCTGATGACCCACTGATCTCTTCTACAGCTGTTGACCCACTGATCGCTGCCTGCCACAGCTGTGGACCCACTGATCACTTCCACAGCTGTGGACCCACTGATCACTGCCACAGATGATGACCCACTGATCACTGCCACATCTGATGTCCCACTGATCGCTGCCACAGCTGATGACCCACTGATCACTGACACAGCTGATGACCCACTGATCACCACCACAGCTGATGACCCACTGATCTCTTCTACAGCTGTTGACCCACTGATCGCTGCCTGCCACAGCTGTGGACCCACTGATCACTTCCACAGCTGTGGACCCACTGATCACTGCCACAGATGATGACCCACTGATCACTGCCACATCTGATGTCCCACTGATCGCTGCCACAGCTGATGACCCACTGATCACTGCCACAGCTGATGACCCACTGATCACTGCCACAGCTGTGGAGCCACAGACCACAGCCACAACTGATGACCCACTGATCACTGCCACAGCTGTGGACCCACTGATCACTGCCACAGCGGAGGACCCACTGATCACCGCCACAGCTGTGGACCCACTGATCACTGCAACAACTGATGACCCACTGATCACTGCCACAGATGTGGACCCACTGATGGCTGCCACAGCTGATGATCCACTGATCACTGCCACAGCTGTTGACCCACTGATCGCTGCCACATTTGATGACCCACTGATGACAGCCACAGCTGTGGACCCACTGATCACTGCCACAACTGTGGATCCACTGATCACTGCCACAGCTATGAATCCACTGATCACTGACACAGCTGATGACCCACTGATCACCGTCACAGCTGTGGATCCACTGATCACTGCCACAGCTGTGGACCCATAACCACTGCCACATTTGATCAGTGGATCCACAATTGTGGCGGTGATCAGGGTCATCCACTGTGGCAGTGATCAGTGGGTCCACAGCTGCGGCAGTGATCAGTGGGTCCACGGCTGTGGCAGTGATCAGTGGGTCCACAGCTGTGGCAGCGATCAGTGGGCCAACAGCTGTGGCAGCGATCAGTAGGTCATCAGCTGTGGCAGCGATCAGTGGGTACACAGCTGTGACAGTGATCAGTGGGTCCTCAGCTGTGGCTGTGATCAGTGGGTCCACAGCTGTGGCAGTAATCAATGGGTCATCAGCTGTGGCACTTCTCAATGGGTCAACAGCTGTGGCGGTGATCACTGGGCCCTAGGCTGTGGCAGTTATCAGTGGGTCCACAGTTGTGGCGGTGATCAGTGGGTCCACAGTTGTGGCAGTGATCAGTGGGTCCACAGCTGTGGCAGTGATCAGTGGATCCACAGCTGTGGCAGCGATCAGTGGCTCATCAGCTGTGGCGGTGATCAGTGGGTCCACAGCTGTGGCGGTGATCAGTGGGTCGGCAGCTGTGGCAGTGATCAGTGGATCCACAGCTGATCAGTAGCTCATCAGCTCTGGCAGTGGTCAGTCGGTCTTCAGCTGTGGCAGTGATCAGTGGGCATCAGCTGTGGCAGTGATCAGTGGGTCCACAGTTGTGGCAGTGATCAGTGGGTCCACAGCTGTGGCAGTTATGAATGGGTCATCAGCTGTGGCAGTGATCAGTGCATCATCAGCTGTGGCAGTGATCAGTTTGACATCAGCTGTGTCAGTGATCAGTGGATCCACAGCTGTGGCAGTGATCAGTGGGTCATTAGCTGTGTCAGTGATCAGTGGATCCATAGCTGTGGCAGTGATCAGTGGATCCACAGCTGTGACAGCGATCCGTGGATCATCAGCTGTGGCGCTGATCAGTCTGACATCAGCTGTGGCGGTGATCAGTGGGTCCACAGCTGTAGCAGTTATCAATGGGTCATCAGCTGTGGCAGTGATCAGTGCATCATCAGCTGTGGCAGTGATCAGTGGGTCATTAGATGTGGCGGTGATCAGTGGGTCATGAACTGTGGCAGTGATCAGTGGGTCCACAGCTGTGGCAATGATCAGTGGGTCATCAGCTGTGGCAGCGATCAGTGGGTTCACACCTGTGGCAGTGATCAGTGGATCATCAGCTGTGGCAGTCATCAGTGGGTCCACAGCTGCGGCAGTGATCAGTGGGTCCACGGCTGTGGCAGCGATCAGTGGGCCAACAGCTGTGGCAGCGATCAGTAGGTCATCAGCTGTGGCAGCGATCAGTGGGTACACAGCTGTGGCAGTGATCAGTGGGTCCTCAGCTGTGGCTGTGATCAGTGGGTCCACAGCTGTGGCAGTAATCAATGGGTGATCAACTGTGGCACTTCTCAATGGGTCAACAGCTGTGGCGGTGATCACTGGGCCCTAAGCTGTGGCAGTTATCAGTGGGTCCACAGTTGTGGCGGTGATCAGTGGGTCCACAGCTGTGGCAGTGATCAGTGGGTCCACAGCTGTGGCAGTGATCAGTGGATCCACAGCTGTGGCAGCGATCAGTGGCTCATTAGCTGTGGCGGTGATCAGTGGGTCCACAGCTGTGGTGGTGATCAGTGGGTCGGCAGCTGTGGCAGTGATCAGTGGATCCACAGCTGATCAGTAGCTCATCAGCTGTGGCAGTGGTCAGTCGGTCTTTAGCTGTGGCAGTGATCAGTGGGCATCAGCTGTGGCAGTGATCAGTGGGTCCACAGCTGTAGCAGTTATCAATGGGTCATCAGCTGTGGCAGTGATCAGTGCATCATCAGCTGTGGCAGTGATCAGTTTGACATCAGCTGTGTCAGTGATCAGTGGACCCACAGCTGTGGAAGTGATCAGTGGATCCACAGTTGTGGAAGTGATCAGTGGGTCCTCAGCTGTGGCAGTGATCAGTGGGTCCACAGCTGTGGCAGTGATCAGTGGGTCCACAGTTGTGGTGGTGATCAGTGGATCCACAGCTGTGGCAGTGATCAGTGGGTCATCAGCTGTGGCAGTGATCAGTGGGTCCTCAGCTGTGGCAGTGATCAGTGGGTCATCAAATGTGGCAGTGATCAGAGGGTCCACAGCTGTGTCAGTGATCCGTGGGTCCACAGCTGTGGCAGTGATCAGTGGATCATCAGCTGTGACAGTGGTCAATGGATCATCAGCTATGGCAGTGATCGGTAGGTCATCAGCTGTTTCAGCGATCATTGGTTCATCAGCTGTGGCTGTGATTAGTGGGTCATCAGCAATGGCGGTGATCAGTGGATCCACAGCTGTGGCAGTGGTCAGTGGGTCAACAGCTGTGGCAGTGATCCGTGGGTCATCAGCAGTGGCAGTGATCAGTGTATCCACAGCTGTGGCGGTGATCTTTGGGTCATCATCTGTCGCAATGATCAGTGGGACATCAGCTGTGGCAGTGATCAGTCGGTCCACCGCTGTGGCAGTGATCAGTGTGTCATCAGCTGTGGCGGTGATCAGTGGGTCCACAGCTGTGGCAGTGATCAGTGGGTCATCAGCTGTGGCAGTGATCAGTGGGTCATCAGCTGTGGCAGTGATCAGTGGGTCATCAGCTGTGGCGGTGATCAGTGGGTCCACAGCTGTGGCGGTGATCAGTGGGTCCACAGCTGTGGCAGTGATCAGTGGGTCATCAGCTGTGGCGGTGATCAGTGCGTCCACATCTGTGGCAGCTGTCAATGGGTCATCAGCTGTGGCAGCGATCAGTGGGTCAACAGCAGTGACAGTGATCAGTGGATCATCAGGTGTGGCAGTGATCAGTGGGACATCAGCTGTGGCGGTGATCAGTGGGACATCAGCTGTGGCAGTGATCAGTGGGACATCAGCTTAGGCAGTGATCAGTGGGACATCAGCTGTGGCGGTGATCAGTGGGACATCAGCTGTGGTGTTGATCAGTGGGTCCACAGCTGTGGCAGTTATCAGTGGGTCATCAGCTGTGGCAGTGATCATTGGTTCATCAGATGTGGCAGTGATCAGTGGGTCCTCAGCTGTGGCAGTGATCAGTGGGTCCGCAGCTGTGGCAGTGATCAGTGGGTCGCCAGCTGTGGCAGTGATCAGTCGGTCCTCCACTGTGGCAGTGATCAGTCTGTCATCAGCTGTGGCGGTGATCAGTGGGTCATCACCTGTGGCGGTGAAAAGTGGGTCCACAGTTGTGGCGGTGAACAGTGGGTCATCAGCTGTGTCAGTGATCAGTGGATCCACAGCTGTGGCAGTGATCAGTGGATCCACAGTTGTTGCAGTGATCAGTGGATCCACAGCTGTGGCGGTGATTGGTGGGTCGCCAGCTGTGGCAGTGATCAGTCGGTCCTCCATTGTGGCAGTGATCAGTGTGTCATCAGCTGTGGCGGTGATCAGTGGGTCATCACCTGTGGCGGTGATCAGTGGGTCCACAGCTGTGGCAGTGATCAGTGGGCCCACAGCTGTGGAAGTGATCAGTGGGTCCACAGCTGTGGCAGTTACCAATGGGCCGTCAGCTGTGGCAGCGATCAGTGGGTCCAAGGTTGTGGCGGTGATCAGTGGGTCCACAGCTGTGGCAGTGATCAGTGGGCCCACAGCTGTGGAAGTGATCTGTGGGTCCACAGCTGTGGCAGTTACCAATGAGCGTCAGCTGTGGCAGCGATCAGTGGGTCCACATTTGTGGCGGTGATCAGTGGGTCCACAGATGTGGCAGTGATCAGTGGGTCATCAGCTGTGGCAGTGATCGGTGGCTCATCAGCTGTGGCAGTCATCAGTGGGTCCTCAGCTGTGGCAGTCATCAGTGGGTCCTCAGCTGTGGCAGTGATCAGTGGGTCATCAGCTGTGGCAGTGATCAGTGGGTCCTCAGCTGTGGCAGTGATCAGTGGGTCATCAGCTGTGGCGGTGATCAGTGGGTCCTCAGCTGTGGCAGTGATCAGTGGGTCCACAGCTGTGGCAATGATCAGTGGGTCATCAGCTGTGGCAGCGATCAGTGGGTCCACACCTGTGGCAGTGATCAGTGGATCATCAGCTGTGGCAGTCATCAGTGGGTCCACAGCTGTGGCAGTTATCAGTGGGACATCAGCCATGGCGGTGATCAGTTGGTCCACAGCTGTGGCAGTTAACAGTAGGTCCACAGTTGTGGCAGTGATCAGTGGGTCAACAGCTGAGGCAGTCATCAGTGGGTCCACAGCTATGGCAGTGATCAGTGGATCGACAGCTGTGGCAGTGACCAGTGGCTCATCAGCTGTGGCGGTGATAAATGGCTCATCAGCTGCGGCGGTGATCAATGGATCCACAGCCGTGGCAGCGATCAGTGGCTCATCAGCTATGGCGGTGATCAGTGGCTCCACAGCTGTGGTGGTGTTCAGTGGATCATCAGGTGTGGCAGTCATCAGTGGATCATCAGCTGTGGCAGTGATCAGTGGGTCCACAGCTGTGGCAGTGATCAGTGGGTCCACAGCTGTGGCAGTGATCAGTGGATCCACAGCTGTGGCAGTGATCAGTGGGCATCAGCTGTGGTAGTGATCAGTGGGTCCACAGTTGTGGCAGTGATCAGTGGGTCCACAGCTGTGGCAGTTATCAATGAGTCATCAGCTGTGGCGGTGATCAGTGCATCATCAGCTGTGGCAGTGATCAGTTTGACATCAGCTGTGTCAGTGATCAGTGGATCCACAGCTGTGGCAGTGATCTGTGGATCCACAGTTGTGGAAGTGGTCAATGGGTCATCAGCTGTGCCGGTGATCAGTGGGTCATCAAATGTGGCAGTGGTCATGGGTCCACAACTGTGGCAGTGATCAGTGGATCCACAGCTGTGACGGTGATCAGTGGGTCATCAGCTGTGTCAGTGATCCGTGGATCCATAGCTGTGGCAGTGATCAGTGGATCCACAGCTGTGACAGCGATCCGTGGCTCATCAGCTGTGGCGGTGAACATTGGGTCATCAGCTGTGTCAGTGATCAGTGGATCCACAGCTGTGGCAGTGATCAGTGGGTCATCAGCTGTGGCAGTGATCATTGGTTCATCAGCTGTGTCAGTGATCAGAGGGTGCACAGCTGTGGCAGTGATCAGTGGGTCCACAGCTGTGTCAGTGATCAGAGGGTGCACAGCTGTGGCAGTGGTCAGTGGGTCGACAGCTGTGGCAGTGATCAGTGGGCCCACAGCTGTGGCAGTTAACAGTCGGTCCACAGTTATGGCAGTGATCAGTGGGTCCACAGCTGAGGCAGTCATCAGTGGGTCCACAGCTATGGCAGTGATCAGTGGATCGACAGCTGTGGCAGTGACCAGTGGCTCATCAGCTGTGACAGTGATCAGTGGATCATCAGCTGTGGCAGTGATCAGTGGGACATCAGCTGTGGCGGTGAACAGTGGGACATCAGTTGTGGCAGTGATCAGTGGGTCCACAGCTGTGGCAGTTATCAGTGGGTCATCAGCTGTGGCAGTGATCAGAGGGTGCACAGCTGTGGCAGTGATCAGAGGGTGCACAGCTGTGTCAGTGATCAGTGGGTCCACAGCTGTGGCAGTGATCAGTGGGTCCTCAGCTGAGGGGGTGATCAGTGGGTCATCAGCTGTGGCAGTGATCAGTGGGTCCACAGCTGTGGCAGTTATCAGTGGGTCATCAGCTGTGGCAGTGATCAGAGGGTGCACAGCTGTGGCAGTGATCAGTGGGTCCACAGCTGTGTCAGTGATCAGAGGGTGCACAGCTGTGTCAGTGATCAGTGGGTCCACAGCTGTGGCAGTGATCAGTGGGTCCTCAGCTGAGGGGGTGATCAGTGGGTCATCAGCTGTGGCAGTGATCAGTGGGTCCTCCGCTTTGGCAGTGATCAGAGGGTCCACAGCTGTGTCAGTGATCAATGGGGCCGCAGCTGTGGCAGTGATCAGAGGGTCCACAGCTGTGTCAGTGATCAATGGGTCCACAGCTGTGTCAGTGATCAGTGGGTCCACAGCTGTGGCAGTGATCAGTGGGTCCTCAGCTGTGGCAGTGATCAGTGGGTCCACAGCTGTGGCAGTGATCAATGGGTCCACAGCTGTGTCAGTGATCAGTGGGTCCACAGCTGTGGCAGTGATCAGTGGGTCCTCAGCTGTGGCAGTGATCAGTGGGTCCACAGCTGTGGCAGTGATTAGAGGGTCCACAGCTGTGTCAGTGATCAGTGGGTCCACAGCTGTGGCAGTGATCAGTGGGTCCACAGTTGTGGCAGTGATCAGTGGGTCCACAGCTGTGGCAGTGATCTGTGGGTCATCATCTGTGGCAGTGATCATTGGTTCATCAGCTGTGGCAGTGATCAGTGGGTCCTCAGCTGTGGCAGTGATCAGTGGGTCCACAGCTATGGCAGTGATCAGAGAGTCCACAGCTGTGTCAGGGATCAGTGGGTCCACAGCTGTGGCAGTGATCAGTGGATCATCAGCTGTGGCAGTGGTCAATGGATCTTCAGCTGTGGCAGTGATCGGTAGGTCATCAGCTGTTTCAACGATCATTGGTTCATCAGCTGTGGCTGTGATCAGTGGGTCATCACTAGTGGCGGTGATCAGTGGATCCACAGCTGTGGCAGTGGTCAGTGGGTCATCAGCTGTGGCGGTGATCCGTGGGTCATCAGCAGTGGCGGTGATCAGTGGATCCACAGCTGTTGCAGTGATCAGTGGGTCCACAGTTGTGGCAGTTATCAATGGGTCATCAGCTGTGGCGGTGATCAGTGCATCATCAGCTGTGGCAGTGATCAGTTTGACATCAGCTGTGTCAGTGATCAGTGGATCCACAGCTGTGGCAGTGATCAGTGGATCCACAGTTGTGGAAGTGTTTAATGGGTCATCAGCTGTGCCGGTGATCAGTGGGTCATCAAATGTGGCAGTGGACATGGGTCCACAACTGTGACGGTGATCAGTGGGTCATCAGCTGTGTCAGTGATCAGTGGATCCATAGCTGTGGCAGTGATCAGTGGATCCACAGCTGTGACAGCGATCAGTGGATCCACAGCTGTGGCGGTGATCAGTCTGACATCAGCTGTGGCGGTGAAAAGTGGGTCCACAGTTGTGGCGGTGAACAGTGGGTCATCAGCTGTGTCAGTGATCAGTGGATCCACAGCTGTGGCAGTGATCAGTGGATCCACAGCTGTGGCAGTGATCAGTGGATCCACAGTTGTGGAAGTGATCAATGGGTCATCAGTTGTGCCGGTGATCAGTGGGTCATCAAATGTGGCAGTGGTCATGGGTCCACAACTGTGGCAGTGATCAGTGGATCCACAGCTGTGACGGTGATCAGTGGGTCCGCAGCTGTGTCAGTGATCCGTGGATCCATAGCTGTGGCAGTGATCAGTGGATCCACAGCTGTGACAGCGATCCGTGGCTCATCAGCTGTGGCGGTGATCAGTCTGACATCAGCTGTGGCGGTGAAAAGTGGGTCCACAGTTGTGGCGGTGAACAGTGGGTCATCAGCTGTGTCAGTGATCAGTGGATCCACAGCTGTGGCAGTGATCAGTGGATCCACAGTTGTTGCAGTGATCAGTGGATCCACAGCTGTGGCGGTGATTGGTGGGTCGCCAGCTGTGGCAGTGATCAGTCGGTCCTCCACTGTGGCAGTGATCAGTGTGTCATCAGCTGAGGCGGTGATCAGTGGGTCATCACCTGTGGCGGTGATCAGTGAGTCCACAGCTGTGGCAGTGATCAGTGGGCCCACAGCTGTGGAAGTGATCAGTGGGTCCACAGCTGTGGCAGTTACCAATGGGACGTCAGCTGTGGCAGCGATCAGTGGGTCCACAGTTGTGGCGGTGATCAGTGGGTCCACTGCTGTGGCAGTGCTCAGTGGGCCCACAGCTGTGGCAGCGATCAGTGGGTCCACAGCTGTGGCAGTTACCAATGGGCCGTCAGCTGTGGCAGCGATCAGTGGGTCCACAGTTGTGGCGGTGATCAGTGGGTCCACAGATGTGGCAGTGATCAGTGGGTCATCAGCTGTGGCAGTGATCAGTGGCTCATCAGCTGTGGCAGTCATCAGTGGGTCCTCAGCTGTGGCAGTCATCAGTGGGTCCTCAGCTGTGGCAGTGATCAGTGGGTCATAAGCTGTGGCAGTGATCAGTGGGTCATCAGCTGTGGCAGTGATCAGTGGGTCATCAGCTGTGGCGGTGATCAGTGGGTCATCAGCTGTGGCAGTGATCAGTGGGTCATCAGCTGTGGTAGTGATCAGTGGGACATCAGCTGTGGCAATGATCAGTGGGTCCACAGCTGTGGCAATGATCAGTGGGCCCACAGCTGTGGCAGTTATCAGTGGGACATCAGCCATGGCGGTGATCAGTGGGTCCACAGCTGTGGCAGTTAACACTAGGTCCACAGTTGTGGCCGTGATCAGTGGGTCCACAGCTGAGGCAGTCATCAGTTGGTCCACAGCTATGGCAGTGATCAGTGGATCGACAGCTGTGGCAGTGACCTGTGGCTCATCAGCTGTGGCGGTGATCAATGGCTCATCAGCTGCGGCGGTGATCAGTGGATCCACAGCCGTGGCAGCGATCAGTGGCTCATCAGCTATGGTGGTGATCAGTGTCTCCACAGCTGTGGTGGTGTTCAGTGGATCATCAGGTGTGGCAGTCATCAGTGGATCATCAGATGTGGCAGTGATCAGTGGGTCCACAGCGGTGGTAGTGATCAGTGGGTCCACAGCTGTGGCAGTGATCAGTGGATCCACAGCTGTGGCAGTGATCAGTACCTCATCAGCTGTGGCAGTGGTCAGTCGGTCCACAGCTGTGGCAGTGGTCAGTCGGTCCACAGCTGTGGCAGTGATCAGTGGGCATCAGCTGTGGCAGTGATCAGTGGGTCCACAGTTGTGGCAGTGATCAGTGGGTCCACAGCTGTGGCAGTTATCAATGAGTCATCAGCTGTGGCGGTGATCAGTGCATCATCAGCTGTTGCAGTGATCAGTTTGACATCAGCTGTGTCAATGATCAGTGGATCCTCAGTTGTGGAAGTGATCAGTGGATCCACAGCTGTGACGGTGATCAGTGGGTCATCAGCTGTGTCAGTGATCAGTAGATCCATAGCTGTGGCAGTCATCAGTGGATCCACAGCTGTGACAGCGTTCGGTGGCTAATCAGCTGTGGCGGTGATCAGTCTGACATCATCTGTGGCGGTGAAAAGTCAGTCCACAGTTGTGGCGATGATCAGTGGGTCATCAGCTGTGTCAGTGATCAGTGGATCCACAGCTGTGGCAGTGATCAGTGGATCCACAGTTGTTGCAGTGATCAGTGGATCCACAGCTGTGGCGGTGATGTGGGTCGCCAGCTGTAGCATTGATCAGTGGCTCATCAGCTGTGGCAGTGATCAGTGGATCCACAGCTGTGGTGGTGATCAGTGGGTCATCAGCTGTGGCAGTGGTCAGTCGGTCCACAGCTGTGGCAGTGATCAGTGGGTCATCAGCTGTGGCAGTCATCAGTAGGTCCACTGCTGTGGCAGTGATCAGTGGGTCCACAGCTGTGGCAGTGATCAGTGGGTCCACAGCTGTGGCAGTTGTCAATGGGTCATCAGCTGTGGCAGTGATCAGTCTGACATCAGCTGTGGCAGTGATCAGTGGGTCCACAGTTGTGGCAGTGATCAGTGGATCCACAGCTGTGTCGATGATCAGTGGATCCACAGTTGTGGCAGTGATCAGTGGATCCACAGCTGTGTCGATGATCAGTGGGTCATCAGCTGTTGCAGTGATCAGTGGGTCATCAGCTGTGGCAGTTATCAGTGGTTCATCAGCTGTGGCAGCGATCAGTGGGTCCACAGCTGTGGTGGTGATCAGTCAGTCATCAGCTGTGGCGGCGATCAGTGGGTCAACAGCTGTGGCAGTGATCAGTGGGTCATCAGCTATGGCAGTGATCAGTGGGTCCACAGCTGTGTCAGTGATCAATGGGTCCACAGCTGTGTCAGTGATCAGTGGGTCCACTGTTGTGGCAGTGATCAGTGGATCCACAGCTGTATCGATGATCAGTGGATCCACAGTTGTGGCAGTGATCAGTGGATCCACAGTTGTGGCAGTGATCAGTGGGTCCACAGCTGTGGCAGTGATCAGTGGGTCCTCAGCTGTGGCAGTGATCAGTGGGTCTACAGCCGTGGCAGTGATCAGTGGGTCATCAGCTGTGGCAGTGATCAGTGGATCATCAGCTGTGGCAGTGATCAGTGGGACATCAGCTGTGGCGGTGATCAGTGGGACATCAGCTGTGGCGGTGATCAGTGGATCATCAGCTGTGGCAGTGATCAGTGGGTACTCAGCTGTGGCAGTGATCAGTGGGTCCACAGCTGTGGCAGTGATCAGTGGGTCCACAGCTGTGGTGGTGATCAGTGAGTCATCAGCTGTGGCGGCGATCAGTGGGTCAACAGCTGTGGCAGTGATCAGTGGGTCATCAGCTATGGCAGTGATCAGTGGGTCCACAGCTGTGTCAGTGATCAATGGGTCCACAGCTGTGTCAGTGATCAGTGGGTCCACTGTTGTGGCAGTGATCAGTGGATCCACAGCTGTATCGATGATCAGTGGATCCACAGTTGTGGCAGTGATCAGTGGATCCACAGTTGTGGCAGTGATCAGTGGGTCCACAGCTGTGGCAGTGATCAGTGGGTCCTCAGCTGTGGCAGTGATCAGTGGGTCCACAGCCGTGGCAGTGATCAGTGGGTCATCAGCTGTGGCAGTGATCAGTGGATCATCAGCTGTGGCAGTGATCAGTGGGACATCAGCTGTGGCGGTGATCAGTGGGACATCAGCTGTGGCGGTGATCAGTGGATCATCAGCTGTGGCAGTGATCAGTGGGTACTCAGCTGTGGCAGTGATCAGTGGGTCCACAGCTGTGGCAGTGATCAGTGGGTCCACAGCTGTGGCAGTGATCAGTGGGTCATCAGCTGTGGCAGTGATCAGTGGATCATCAGCTGTGGCAGTGATCAGTGGGACATCAGCTGTGGCGGTGATCAGTGGGACATCAGCTGTGGCGGTGATCAGTGGGTCAACAGCTGTGACAGTGATCAGTGGGACATCAGCTGTGGCAATGATCAGTGGGACATCAGCTGTGGCAGTGATCAGTGGGACATCAGTCTGTGGTGGTGATCAGTTGGTCCACAGCTGTGGCAGTGATCAGTGGGTCATCAGCTGTGGCAGCGATCAGTGGGTCCACAGCTGTGGCAGTGATCAGTGGGTCATCAGCTGTGGCAGTGATCATTCGTTCATCAGCTGTGGCAGTGATCAGTGGGTCCTCAGCTGTGGCAGTGATCAGTGGGTCCACAGCTGTGGCAGTGATCAGAGGGTCCACAGCTGTGTCAGTGATCAGTGGGTCCACAGCTCTGGCAGTGATCAGTGGATCATCAGCTGTGACAGTGGTCAATGGATCATCAGCTGTGGCAGTGATCGGTAGGTCATCAGCTGTTTCAGCGATCATTTGTTCATCAGCTGTGGCTGTGATCAGTGGGTCATCAGCAGTGGCGGTGATCAGTGTATCCACAGCTGTGGCAGTGGTCAGTGGGTCATCAGCTGTGGCAGTGATCCGTGGGTCATCAGCAGTGGCAGTGATCAGTGTATCCACAGTTGTGGCAGTGATCAGTGTGTCATCAGCTGTGGCGGTGATCAGTGGGTCCTCAGCTGTGGCAGTGATCAGTGGGTCCACAGCTGTGGCAGTGATCAGTGGGTCATCAGCTGTGGCAGTGATCAGTGGGTCCACAGCTGTGGCAGTGATCAGTGGGTCATCAGCTGTGGCGGTGATCAGTGGGTCCACAGCTGTGGCAGTGATCAGTGCGTCCACATCTGTGGCAGCTGTCAATGGCTCATCAGCTGTGGCAGCGATCAGTGGGTCAACAGCTGTGACAGTGATCAGTGGATCATCAGCTGTGGCAGTGATCAGTGGGACATCAGCTGTGGCGGTGATCAGTGGGTCAACAGCTGTGACAGTGATCAGTGGGTCATCAAATGTGGCAGTGATCAGTAGGACATCAGCTGTGGCAGTGATCAGTGGGACATCAGCTGTGGCGGTGAAAAGTGGGTCCACAGTTGTGGCGGTGAACAGTGGGTCATCAGCTGTGTCAGTGATCAGTGGATCCACAGCTGTGGCAGTGATCAGTGGATCCACAGTTGTTGCAGTGATCAGTGGATCCACAGCTGTGGCGGTGATTGGTGGGTCGCCAGCTGTGGCAGTGATCAGTCGGTCCTCCACTGTGGCAGTGATCAGTGTGTCATCAGCTGAGGCGGTGATCAGTGGGTCATCACCTGTGGCGGTGATCAGTGAGTCCACAGCTGTGGCAGTGATCAGTGGGCCCACAGCTGTGGAAGTGATCAGTGGGTCCACAGCTGTGGCAGTTACCAATGGGCCGTCAGCTGTGGCAGCGATCAGTGGGTCCACAGTTGTGGCGGTGATCAGTGGGTCCACAGCTGTGGCAGTGCTCAGTGGGCCCACAGCTGTGGCAGCGATCAGTGGGTCCACAGCTGTGGCAGTTACCAATGGGCCGTCAGCTGTGGCAGCGATCAGTGGGTCCACAGTTGTGGCGGTGATCAGTGGGTCCACAGATGTGGCAGTGATCAGTGGGTCATCAGCTGTGGCAGTGATCAGTGGCTCATCAGCTGTGGCAGTCATCAGTGGGTCCTCAGCTGTGGCAGTGATCAGTGGATCATCAGCTGTGGCAGTGATCAGTGGGTCATCAGCTGTGGCAGGGATTAGTGGGTCATCAGCTGTGGCGGTGATCAGTGGGTCATCAGCTGTGGCAGTGATCAGTGGGACATCAGCTGTGGCAATGATCAGTGGGTCCACAGCTGTGGCAATGATCAGTGGGTCATCAGCTGTGGCAGCGATCAGTGGGTCCACAGCTGTGACAGTGATCAGTGGATCATCAGCTGTGGCAGTCATCAGTGGGTCCACAGCTGTGGCAGTTATCAGTGGGACATCAGCCATGGCGGTGATCAGTGGGTCCACAGCTGTGGCAGTTAACACTAGGTCCACAGTTGTGGCAGTGATCAGTGGGTCCACAGCTGAGGCAGTCATCAGTTGGTCCACAGCTATGGCAGTGATCAGTGGATCGACAGCTGTGGCAGTGACCTGTGGCTCATATGCTGTGGCGGTGATCAATGGCTCATCAGCTGCGGCGGTGATCAGTGGATCCACAGCCGTGGCAGCGATCAGTGGCTCATCAGCTATGGTGGTGATCAGTGTCTCCACAGCTGTGGTGGTGTTCAGTGGATCATCAGGTGTGGCAGTCATCAGTGGATCATCAGCTGTGGCAGTGATCAGTGGGTCCACAGCGGTGGCAGTGATCAGTGGGTCCACAGCTGTGGCAGTGATCAGTGGATCCACAGCTGTGGCAGTGATCAGTACCTCATCAGCTGTGGCAGTGGTCAGTCGGTCCACAGCTGTGGCAGTGGTCAGTCAGTCCACAGATGTGGCAGTGATCAGTGGCTCATCAGCTGTGGCAGTCATCAGTGGGTCCTCAGCTGTGGCAGTGATCAGTGGGTCATCAGCTGTGGCAGTGATCAGTGGGTCATCAGCTGTGGCAGTGATTAGTGGGTCATCAGCTGTGGCGGTGATCAGTGGGTCATCAGCTGTGGCAGTGATCAGTGGGACATCAGCTGTGGCAATGATCAGTGGGTCCACAGCTGTGGCAATGATCAGTGGGTCATCAGCTGTGGCAGCGATCAGTGGGTCCACACCTGTGGCAGTGATCAGTGGATCATCAGCTGTGGCAGTCATCAGTGGGTCCACAGCTGTGGCAGTTATCAGTGGGACATCAGCCATGGCGGTGATCAGTGAGTCCACAGCTGTGGCAGTTAACACTAGGTCCACAGTTGTGGCAGTGATCAGTGGGTCCACAGCTGAGGCAGTCATCAGTTGGTCCACAGCTATGGCAGTGATCAGTGGATCGACAGCTGTGGCAGTGACCTGTGGCTCATCAGCTGTGGCGGTGATCAATGGCTCATCAGCTGCGGCGGTGATCAGTGGATCCACAGCCGTGGCAGCGATCAGTGGCTCATCAGCTATGGTGGTGATCAGTGTCTCCACAGCTGTGGTGGTGTTCAGTGGATCATCAGGTGTGGCAGTCATCAGTGGATCATCAGCTGTGGCAGTGATCAGTGGGTCCACAGCGGTGGCAGTGATCAGTGGGTCCACAGCTGTGGCAGTGATCAGTGGATCCACAGCTGTGGCAGTGATCAGTACCTCATCAGCTGTGGCAGTGGTCAGTCGGTCCACAGCTGTGGCAGTGGTCAGTCGGTCCACAGCTGTGGCAGTGATCAGTGGGCATCAGGTGTGGCAGTGATCAGTGGGTCCACAGTTGTGGCAGTGATCAGTGGGTCCACAGCTGTGGCAGTTATCAATGAGTCATCAGCTGTGGCGGTGATCAGTGCATCATCAGCTGTTGCAGTGATCAGTTTGACATCAGCTGTGTCAATGATCAGTGGATCCACAGCTGTGGCAGTGATCAGTGGATCCTCAGTTGTGGAAGTGATCAGTGGGTCATCAGCTGTGTCAGTGATCAGTAGATCCATAGCTGTGGCAGTCATCAGTGGATCCACAGCTGTGACAGCGATCCGTGGCTCATCAGCTGTGGCGGTGATCAGTCTGACATCAGCTGTGGCGGTGAAAAGTGAGTCCACAGTTGTGGCGATGATCAGTGGGTCATCAGCTGTGTCAGTGATCAGTGGATCCACAGCTGTGGCAGTGATCAGTGGATCCACAGTTGTTGCAGTGATCAGTGGATCCACAGCTGTGGCGGTGATGTGGGTCGCCAGCTGTAGCATTGATCAGTGGCTCATCAGCTGTGGCAGTGATCAGTGGATCCACAGCTGTGGTGGTGATCAGTGGGTCATCAGCTGTGGCAGTGGTCAGTCGGTCCACAGCTGTGGCAGTGATCAGTGGGTCATCAGCTGAGGCAGTCATCAGTAGGTCCACTGCTGTGGCAGTGATCAGTGGGTCCACAGCTGTGGCAGTTGTCAATGGGTTATCAGCTGTGGCAGTGATCAGTGGATCATCAGCTGTGGCAGTGATCAGTCTGACATCAGCTGTGGCAGTGATCAGTGGGTCCACAGTTGTGGCAGTGATCAGTGGATCCACAGCTGTGTCGATGATCAGTGGGTCATCAGCTGTTGCAGTGATCAGTGGGTCATCAGCTGTGGCAGTTATCAGTGGTTCATCAGCTGTGGCAGCGATCAGTGGGTCCACAGCTGTGGTGGTGATCAGTGAGTCATCAGCTGTGGCGGCGATCAGTGGGTCATCAGCTGTGGCAGTGATCAGTGGGTCCACAGCTGTGTCAGTGATCAATGGGTCCACAGCTGTGTCAGTGATCAGTGGGTCCACTGTTGTGGCAGTGATCAGTGGATCCACAGCTGTATCGATGATCAGTGGATCCACAGTTGTGGCAGTGATCAGTGGATCCACAGTTGTGGCAGTGATCAGTGGGTCATCAGCTGTGGCAGTTATCAGTACGTAATCAGCTGTGGCAGCGATCATTGGGTCCACAGCTGTGGTGGTGATCAGTGAGTCATCAGCTGTGTCAGTGCTCAGTGGGTCATCAGCTGGGGCAGTGGTCAGTGGGTCGACAGCTGTGGCGGTGATCAGTGGGTCATCAGCTGTGGCAGTGATCAGTGGGTCCACAGCTGTGGCAGTGATCAGTGGGTCCACAGCTGTGGCAGTGATCAGTGGGTCATCAGCTGTGGCAGTGATCAGTGGGTCCACCGCATTGGCAGTGATCAGAGGGTCCACAGCTGTGTCAGTGATCAATGGGTCCACAGCTGTGTCAGTGATCAGTGGATCATCAGCTGTGGCAGTGATCAGTGGGTCCTCAGCTGTGGCAGTGATCAGTGGGTCATCGGCTGTGGCAGTGATCAGTGGATCATCAGCTGTGGCAGTGATCAGTGGGACATCAGCTGTGGCGGTGATCAGTGGGACATCAGCTGTGGCGGTGATCAGTGGATCATCAGCTGTGGCAGTGATCAGTGGGTCCACAGCTGTGGCAGTGATCAGTGGGTCCTCAGCTGTGGCAGTGATCAGTGGGTCCACAGCCGTGGCAGTGATCAGTGGGTCATCAGCTGTGGCAGTGATCAGTGGATCATCAGCTGTGGCAGTGATCAGTGGGACATCAGCTGTGGCGGTGATCAGTGGGACATCAGCTGTGGCGGTGATCAGTGGATCATCAGCTGTGGCAGTGATCAGTGGGTACTCAGCTGTGGCAGTGATCAGTGGGTCCACAGCTGTGGCAGTGATCAGTGGGACATCAGCTGTGGCAATGATCAGTGGGACATCAGCTGTGGCAGTGATCAGTGGGACATCAGTCTGTGGTGGTGATCAGTTGGTCCACAGCTGTGGCAGTGATCAGTGGGTCATCAGCTGTGGCAGTGATCAGTGGGTCCACAGTTGTGGCAGTGATCAGTGGGTCATCAGCTGTGGCAGTGATCATTCGTTCATCAGCTGTGGCAGTGATCAGTGGGTCCTCAGCTGTGGCAGTGATCAGTGGGTCCACAGCTGTGGCAGTGATCAGAGGGTCCACAGCTGTGTCAGTGATCAGTGGGTCCACAGCTGTGGCAGTGATCAGTGGATCATCAGCTGTGACAGTGGTCAATGGATCATCAGCTGTGGCAGTGATCGGTAGGTCATCAGCTGTTTCAGCGATCATTGGTTCATCAGCTGTGGCTGTGATCAGTGGGTCATCAGCTGTGGCAGTGATCAGTGGGTCCACAGCTGTGGCAGTGGTCAGTGGGTCATCAGCTGTGGCAGTGATCCGTGGGTCATCAGCAGTGGCAGTGATCAGTGTATCCACAGTTGTGGCAGTGATCAGTGTGTCATCAGCTGTGGCGGTGATCAGTGGGTCCTCAGCTGTGGCAGTGATCAGTGGGTCCACAGCTGTGGCAGTGATCAGTGGGTCATCAGCTGTGGCAGTGATCAGTGGGTCCACAGCTGTGGCAGTGATCAGTGGGTCATCAGCTGTGGCGGTGATCAGTGGGTCCACAGCTGTGGCAGCGATCAGTGGGTCAACAGCTGTGACAGTGATCAGTGGGTCCACAGCTGTGGCAGTGATCAGTGGGTCATCAGCTGTGGCAGTGATCAGTGGGTCCACAGCTGTGGCAGTGATCAGTGGGACATCAGCTGTGGCGGTGATCAGTGGGTCAACAGCTGTGACAGTGATCAGTGGGTCATCAAATGTGGCAGTGATCAGTAGGACATCAGCTGTGGCAGTGATCAGTGGGACATCAGCTGTGGCGGTGATCAGTGGGACATCAGCTGTGGTGTTGATCAGTGGGTCCACAGCTGTGGCAGTTATCAGTGGGTCATCAGCTGTGGCAGTGATCATTGGTTCATCAGCTGCGGCAGTGATCAGTGGATCCATAGCTGTGGCAGTGATCAGTCGCTCATCAGCTGTGGCAGTGGTCAGTCGGTCCACAGCTGTGGCAGTGATCAGTGGGTCCACAGTTGTGGTAGTGATCAGTGGGTCCACAGCTGTGGCAGTTATCAATGGGTCATCAACTGTGGCGGTGGTCAGTGCATCATCAACTGTGGCAGTGATCAGTTTGACATCAGCTGTGTCAGTGATCAGTGGATCCACAGCTGTGGCAGTGATCAGTGGGTCCACAGCTGTGGCAGTGATCAGAGGGTCCACAGCTGTGTCAGTGATCAGTGGGTCCACAGCTGTGGCAGTGATCAGTGGATCATCAGCTGTGACAGTGGTCAATGGATCATCAGCTGTGGCAGTGATCGGTAGGTCATCAGCTGTTTCAGCGATCATTGGTTCATCAGCTGTGGCTGTGATCAGTGGGTCATCAGCTGTGGCAGTGATCAGTGGGTCCACAGCTGTGGCAGTGGTCAGTGGGTCATCAGCTGTGGCAGTGATCCGTGGGTCATCAGCAGTGGCAGTGATCAGTGTATCCACAGTTGTGGCAGTGATCAGTGTGTCATCAGCTGTGGCGGTGATCAGTGGGTCCTCAGCTGTGGCAGTGATCAGTGGGTCCACAGCTGTGGCAGTGATCAGTGGGTCATCAGCTGTGGCAGTGATCAGTGGGTCCACAGCTGTGGCAGTGATCAGTGGGTCATCAGCTGTGGCGGTGATCAGTGGGTCCACAGCTGTGGCAGCGATCAGTGGGTCAACAGCTGTGACAGTGATCAGTGGATCATCAGCTGTGGCAGTGATCAGTGGGACATCAGCTGTGGCGGTGATCAGTGGGTCAACAGCTGTGACAGTGATCAGTGGGTCATCAAATGTGGCAGTGATCAGTAGGACATCAGCTGTGGCAGTGATCAGTGGGACATCAGCTGTGGCGGTGATCAGTGGGACATCAGCTGTGGTGTTGATCAGTGGGTCCACAGCTGTGGCAGTTATCAGTGGGTCATCAGCTGTGGCAGTGATCATTGGTTCATCAGCTGCGGCAGTGATCAGTGGATCCACAGCTGTGGCAGTGATCAGTCGCTCATCAGCTGTGGCAGTGGTCAGTCGGTCCACAGCTGTGGCAGTGATCAGTGGGTCCACAGTTGTGGTAGTGATCAGTGGGTCCACAGCTGTGGCAGTTATCAATGGGTCATCAACTGTGGCGGTGGTCAGTGCATCATCAGCTGTGGCAGTGATCAGTTTGACATCAGCTGTGTCAGTGATCAGTGGATCCACAGCTGTGGCAGTGATCAGTGGGTCATCATCTGTGGCGGTGATCAGTGGGACATCAGCTGTGGCGGTGATCAGTGGGTCAACAGCTGTGACAGTGATCAGTGGATCATCAGCTGTGGCAGTGATCAGTGGGACATCAGCTGTGGCAGTGATCAGTGGGACATCAACTGTGGCAGTGATCGGTGGGTCATCAGCTATGGCGGTGATCAGTGAATCCACAGCTGTGGCAGTGGTCAGTGGGTCATCAGCTGTCGCGGTGATCAGTGTGTCATCAGCAGTGGCAGTGATCAGTGGATCCACAGCTGTGGCATTGGTCAGTGGGCCATCAGCAGTGGCGGTGATCAGTGGGTCATCAGCTGTGGCAGTGATCAGTGGATCCACAGCTGTGGAAGTGATAAGTGGGTCATCAGCTGTGGCAGTGATCAGTGGATCCACAGCTGTGGCAGTGATCAGTGGGTCATCTTCTGTGGCGGTGATCAGTGGGTCCACAGATATGGCAGTGATCAGTGGATCCACAGCTGTGGCAGTGATCAGTGGGTCATCAGCTGTGGCAGTGATCAGTGGGTCCACAGCTGTGGCAATGATCAGTGGGTCATCAGCTGTGGCAGCGATCAGTGGGTCCACTCCTGTGGCAGTGATCAGTGGATCATCAGCTGTGGCAGTCATCAGTGGGTCCACAGCTGTGGCAGTTATCAGTGGGACATCAGCCGTGGCGGTGATCAGTAGGTCCACAGCTGTGGCAGTCATCAGTAGGTCCACAGCTGAGGCAGTCATCAGTGGGTCCACAGCTATGGCAGTGATCAGTGGATCGACAGCTGTGGCAGTGACCAGTGGCTCATCAGCTGTGGCGGTGATCAATGGCTCATCAGCTGCGGTGGTGATCAGTGGATCCACAGCCGTGGCAGCGATCAGTGGCTCATCAGTAATGGTGGTGATCAGTGGCTCCACAGCTGTGGTGGTGATCAGTGGATCATCAGATGTGGCAGTCATCAGTAGATCATCTTCTGTGGCGGTGATCAGTGGGTCCACAGATATGGCAGTGATCAGTGGATCCACAGCTGTGGCAGTGATCAGTGGGTCATCAGCTGTGGCAGTGATCAGTGGGTCATCAGCTGTGGTGGTGATCAGTGGGTCCACAGCTGTGGCAATGATCAGTGGGTCATCAGCTGTGGCAGCGATCAGTGGGTCCACTCCTGTGGCAGTGATCAGTGGATCATCAGCTGTGGCAGTCATCAGTGGGTCCACAGCTGTGGCAGTTATCAGTGGGACATCAGCCGTGGCGGTGATCAGTAGGTCCACAGCTGTGGCAGTCATCAGTAGGTCCACAGCTGAGGCAGTCATCAGTGGGTCCACAGCTATGGCAGTGATCAGTGGATCGACAGCTGTGGCAGTGACCAGTGGCTCATCAGCTGTCGCAGTGATCAATGGCTCATCAGCTGCGGTGGTGATCAGTGGATCCACAGCCGTGGCAGCGATCAGTGGCTCATCAGTAATGGTGGTGATCAGTGGCTCCACAGCTGTGGTGGTGATCAGTGGATCATCAGATGTGGCAGTCATCAGTAGATCATCAGCTGTGGCAGTGATCAGTGGGTCCACAGCTGTGGCAGTGATCAGTGGTTCCACAGCTGTGGCAGTGATCAGTGGATCCACAGCTGTGGCAGTGATCAGTAGCTCATCAGCTGTGGCAGTGGTCAGTCAGTCCACAGCTGTGGCAGTGATCAGTGGGCATCAGCTGTGGCAGTGATCACTGGGTCCACAGTTGTGGTAGTGATCAGTGGGTCTACAGCTGTGGCAGTTATTAATGGGTCATCAGCTGTGGCGGTGGTCAGTGCATCATCAGCTGTGGCAGTGATCAGTTTGACATCAGCTGTGTCAGTCATCAGTGGATCAACAGCTGTGGCAGTGATCAGTGGGTCCACAGCTGTGGCAGTGATCAGTGGGTCCACAGCTGTGGCAGTGATCAGTGGATCCACAGCTGTGGCAGTGATCAGTAGCTCATCAGCTGTGGCAGTGGTCAGTCGGTCCACAGCTGTGGCAGTGATCAGTGGGCATCAGCTGTGGCAGTCATCACTGGGTCCACAGTTGTGGTAGTGATCAGTGGGTCTACAGCTGTGGCAGTTATCAATGGGTCATCAGCTGTGGCGGTGGTCAGTGCATCATCAGCTGTGGCAGTGATCAGTTTGACATCAGCTGTGGCAGTGATCAGTGGGTCATCAAATGTGGCAGTGGTCATGGGTCCACAACTGTGGCAGTGATCAGTGGATCCACAGCTGTGACGGTGATCAGTGAGTCATCAGCTGTGTCAGTGATCAGTGGATCCATAGCTGTGGCAGTGATCAGTGGATCCACAGCTGTGACAGCGATCCGTGGCTCATCAGCTGTGGCAGTGATCAGTGGGACATCAGCTGTGGCGGTGAAAAGTTAGACCACAGTTGTGGCAATGATCAGTGGGTCATCAGCTGTGTCAGTGATCAGTGGATCCACAGCTGTGGCAGTGATCAGTCGGTCCTCCGCTGTGGCAGTGATCAGTGGGTCCACAGCTGTGGTGGTGATCAGTGGGTCATCAGCTGTGGCAGTGGTCAGTCGGTCCACAGCTGTGGCAGTGATCAGTGGGTCATCAGCTGTGGCAGTCATCAGTAGGTCCACTGCTGTGGCAGTGATCAGTGGGTCCACAGCTGTGGCAGTGATCAGTGGGTCCACAGCTGTGGCAGTTATCAATGGGTCATCAGCTGTGGCAGTGATCGGTAGGTCATCAGCTGTTTCAGCGATCATTGGTTCATCAGCTGTGGCTGTGATCAGTGGGTCATCAGCAGTGGCGGTGATCAGTTGATCCACAGCTGTGGCAGTGGTCAGTGGGTCATCAGCTGTGGCAGTGATCAGTGGGTCCTCAGCTGTGGCGGTGATCAGTGGGTCCTCAGCTGTGGCGGTGATCAGTGGGTCATCAGCTGTGGCGGTGATCAGTGGGTCCACAGCTGTGGCAGTGATCAGTGGGTCATCAGCAGTGGCGGTGATCAGTGGGTCATCAGCTGTGGCAGTGATCAGTGTGTCATCAGCTGTGGCGGTGATCAGTGGGTCCACAGCTATGGCAGTGATCAGTGGGTCATCAGCTGTGGCAGTGATCAGTGGGTCCTCAGCTGTGGCGGTGATCCGTGGGTCATCAGCAGTGGCGGTGATCAGTGGGTCATCAGCTGTGGCAGTGATCAGTGTGTCATCTGCTGTGGCGGTGATCAGTGGGTCCACAGCTGTGGCAGTGATCAGTGAGTCATCAGCTGTGGCAGTGATCAGTGGGTCCTCAGCTGTGGCGGTGATCAGTGGGTCCTCAGCTGTGGCGGTGATCAGTGGGTCATCAGCTGTGGCAGTGATCAGTGGGTCATCAGCTGTGGCAGTGATCAGTGGGTCCTCAGCTGTGGCGGTGATCCGTGGGTCATCAGCAGTGGCGGTGATCAGTGGGTCATCAGCTGTGGCAGTGATCAGTGTGTCATCTGCTGTGGCGATGATCAGTGGGTCCACAGCTGTGGCAGTGATCAGTGAGTCATCAGCTGTGGCAGTGATCAGTGGGTCCTCAGCTGTGGCGGTGATCAGTGGGTCCTCAGCTGTGGCGGTGATCAGTGGGTCATCAGCTGTGGCAGTGATCAGTGGGTCCACAGCTGTGACAGTGATCAGTGGATCATCAGCTGTGGCAGTGATCAGTGGGACATCAGCTGTGTCGGTGATCAGTTGGACATCAGCTGTAGTGTTGATCAGTGGGTCCACAGCTGTGGCAGTGATCAGTGGGTCCTCAGCTGTGGCAGTGATCAGTGGGTCCGCACCTGTGGCAGTGATCAGTGGGTCCACAGCTGTGTCAGTGATCAGTGGGTCCACAGCTGTGGCAATGATCAGTGGATCCACAGCTGTGGCGGTGATCAGTGGCTCATCATCTGTGGCAGTGATCAGTGGGTCCTCAGCTGTGGCAGTGATCAGTGGGTCCACAGCTGTGGCAGTGATCAGAGGGTCCACAGCTGTGTCAGTGATCAGTGGGTCCACAGCTGTGGCGGTGATCAGTGGATCATCAGCTGTGGCAGTGGTCAATGGATCATCAGCTGTGGCAGTGATCGGTAGGTCATCAGCTATTTCAGCGATCATTGGTTCATCAGCTGTGGCAGTGGTCAGTGGGTCATCAGCTGTGGCGGTGAACAGTGGATCCACAGCTGTGGCAGTGGTCAGTGGGTCATCAGCTGTGGCAGTGATCAGTCGGTCCTCCTCTGTAGCAGTGATCAGTGTGTCATCAGCTGTGGCGGTGATCAGTGGATCCACAGCTGTGGCGTTGATCAGTGGGTGCACAGCTGTGGCGGTGATCAGTGGGTCATCAGCTGTCGCAGTGATCAGTGGGTCCACAGCTGTGGCAGTGATCAGTCGGTCCTCTGCTGTTGCAGTGATCAGTGTGTCATCAGCTGTGGCAGTGGTCAGTGGGTCCACAGCGTGGGCCGTGATCAGTGGGACATCAGCTGTGGCGGTGATCAGTGGGTCATCAGCTGTCGCAGTGATCAGTGGGTCCACAGCTGTGGCAGTGATCAGTCGGTCCTCCGCTGTGGCACTGATCAGTGTGTCATCAGCTGTGGCGGTGATCAGTGGGTCCACAGCTGTGGCAGTGATCAGTGCGTCCACAGCTGTGGCAGTTATCAATGGGTCATCAGCTGTGGCAGCGATCAGTGGGTCAACAGCTGTGACAGTGATCAGTGGATCATCAGCTGTGGCGGTGATCAGTGGGACATCAGCTTTGGTGTTGATCATGGGTCCACAGCTGTGGCAGTGATCAGTGGGTCATCAGCTTTGGCAGTGATCATTGGTTCATCAGCTGTGGCAGTGATCAGTGGGTCCTCAGCTGTGGCAGTGATCAGTGGGTCCACAGCTGTGGCAGTAATCAGAGGGTCCACAGCTGTGTCAGTGATCAGTGGGTCCACAGCTGTGGCTGTGATCAGTGGGTCATCAGCTGTGGCAGTGATCAGTGGGTCATCAGCTGTGGCAGTGATCAGAGGGTCCACAGCTGTGGCCGTGAACAGTGGGTCATTAGCTTTGGCAGTGATCAGTGGATCATCAGCTGTGGCAGTGGTCAATGGATCATCAGCTGTGGCAGTGATCGGTAGGTCATCAGCTGTTTCAGCGATCATTGGTTCATCAGCTGTGGCTGTGTTCAGTGGGTCATCTGCTGTGGCAGTGGTCAGCGGATCATCAGCTGTGGCAGCGATCAATGGGTCATCAGCTGTGGCAGTGATCATTGGTTCATCAGCTGTGACAGTGATCAGTGGATCATCAGCTGTGGCGGTGATCAGTGGGACATCAGCTTTGGTGTTGATCATGGGTCCACAGCTGTGGCAGTGATCAGTGGGTCATCAGCTTTGGCAGTGATCATTGGTTCATCAGCTGTGGCAGTGATCAGTGGGTCCTCAGCTGTGGCAGTGATCAGTGGGTCCACAGCTGTGGCAGTAATCAGAGGGTCCACAGCTGTGTCAGTGATCAGTGGGTCCACAGCTGTGGCTGTGATCAGTGGGTCATCAGCTGTGGCAGTGATCAGTGGGTCATCAGCTGTGGCAGTGATCAGAGGGTCCACAGCTGTGGCCGTGAACAGTGGGTCATTAGCTTTGGCAGTGATCAGTGGATCATCAGCTGTGGCAGTGGTCAATGGATCATCAGCTGTGGCAGTGATCGGTAGGTCATCAGCTGTTTCAGCGATCATTGGTTCATCAGCTGTGGCTGTGTTCAGTGGGTCATCTGCTGTGGCAGTGGTCAGCGGATCATCAGCTGTGGCAGCGATCAATGGGTCATCAGCTGTGGCAGTGATCATTGGTTCATCAGCTGTGGTGGTGATCAGTGGGTCATCAGCTGTGGCAGTGATCATTGGTCATCAGCTGTGGCAGTGGTCAGTGGATCCACAGCTGTGGCAGTGATCGGTGGGTCATCAGCTGTGGCAGTGATCATTGGTTCATCAGCTGCGGCGGTGTTCAGTGGGTCATCAGCTGTGGCAGTGATCATTGGTCATTAGCTGTGACAATGCTAAGTGAGTTGTTGTCTGCAGTGGAGCTCAGTGGGTTGACAGCTGCGGTGGTGATTAGTGGGTCATCAGCTGCAGTGGTGGAAGTGCTCAGAAGAAGATTCCTGGTTGTGGTAGGCCCACAGCATGGACCCGGGTTTTCGGAGTCTGATTTGGGGGTCTTTGGCTGCAGTGGAGGCAGTGCTCAGAGTGAGAACTTCTAGCTGTGGAACTCTTCTAAGACCTGCTGCATTAGTCCTGTGAACTCTATTTATATATATTTTTATTCCTTAAGTAGTTTGGTGGTTAGGTGCCTGCTCAGACTTAGGTGGAAGGATTGATATTCTGAAGTATTTATTCCTTTTTTAAATATTTTTTTCCTATGATTTTGTATTTTTCTAATCTGTACTTAGGTACTTTTGTACCTAAGGTGGTGCCATAAGTAGTAACCAATAAACATTTCACTGTACTCATGTGAGTACATGTGACAATTAAGCTAATTCTAACTCTATTTGACAGCAGAGCAAGATCACAGAGATCATGGTTCTACAAGGAGCAGAGTGTCCAGGTACACAAATCACAAAATGTTAATAAGCAGGTGCTGCAGGTGTTTAGAAAGGCAAGTGGAAAGTTTGTGTTTATTGCAAGGAAATTGTTTGGAAAACTAAGAAAGTTTTACTTCAGTTGTACAGGGATTTGTTGAGACCACATCTTGAAAACTCTATATTGTTTTGTTCTTATTTAAAAAATAAATGGTATAAATGCACTGGAAGCAGTTCAGAGAAGTTTCATTTTTCACAATCCGGATATAAAGGGCTTATCTTATGAAGAAAGAGTGAACAGTTTTAGCCTACAGCCATTAAAGTTCAGAAGAAGAGGTGATTTTATTGAAGTATATTAGCTTCTGAGGGGACTTGAATTGATAGATACCAGGAGAATATTTCCTCTTGTGAGGGAGACTAGAACTACAGGACACAGTTTAATATTAAGAGATCTCTGTTTTAAAACAGAGGAGAATTTCTTTCCCTGTCAGAGAATAATCCTGTGCCACAGAAATCAGTGAAGGCTGGGTTGTTGTATTTATTCACAGTTAAAGAAGATTTTCATGGCTAATGATGTCAAGGATTACAAGAAGCAGACAAGAAAATGGAATCGAAATCATATGATCTTATTGAATGGTGAAGCAGGTTTGAAGCAGCAATTGCTCCTAAGTCGAACGTCCTTATGCTTCAACAACAATTATCAGCTCTTTACATATTTCCTCTCGACATAATCTTTACATTTTTGAATAAATACCATGTGCATAAAATATGTAGAGTCATTAGCACTGCAGTAAAACCTATGGTAAGATTTCCATTCACTAATAAAGTGTGTCTCTGACCTTGCTCGAATTAACAACATTAGCTTATTGCCTTACTTATTAGTAGTCCAAGAGTCCACTTCCTATGGTAAATATAAATAAGTGCTAGGGAATCAGGAGAGAAAATTGTTGCTAGGATTTTAAAATCTACAATAAATTTATTAGGCAGCAGAATCCTCAAGATATCACACTTAAGTGATGAGCTGTTGTCAGTCTGCTTCTGACTGAAATGTTCAATAATACAGATGTCTTGCTGAGGTTCATTTGCTCCCTGTAATAGCAAGAGGTAATTTTTCTACGTCTTAGTCTTTCTGGATGTGATTTTCCAGAGGTAAGATCATCCACTGGGCTCAGAAGGAAAAAGGCCACTTTAGGCTCCTCGTATCATTTCCCTTCACTATTACATCAGTTGCCATGGACCAAATGGGAGATCAACTTTACCTAATACTGTTAATGGAGAAGCTTACACACAATACCCAGAAGTGCAGGCTGACAATGGAGGAATCCTGGATTTAAGGATTCTCACAGAATTTAGGAGGCTTTTTTGTAACTTCTGGGGAGAAAAAACCTTCCCAGTCAATGTTAGCGAAGTTGGTTGGTCAGTGTCATCTATACATGAGTGGACTCAAATTAGTATCTGAATCTTTTACAACAGTTCTCATTGTATTTCAAAACTCCCCTTCTTATATTTGTTTTCTTATTCTTTGCTTTGGCTGTCACTCACTAAAAATGAATGTTTTTAACTGTTTGAAGGCTTTCCAGTTTGTGATGATCCCACAATGAGCAATGAGAAGATGTTAGCCATGCTGAGTAGTAAGGAAAGAGAAACGAGTCGAGAGTGTGGTGCTGGAAAAGTACAGCAGGGCAGGCAGCATCCGAGGATCAGGAGAATTGACATTTCGGGCAAAAGAACTGTTCACTAGACAGAATTCTAAGATAAGATGAGGCTAAGGATAGGTGAGCTGCATAATTTTGTTTTTTAAATAGCAAAATATTTTCAAATGTGCATTTGTAATTGCAATGAAGTGTCCAATGTGCCACCTACATGTTCTGGGATGCATTTGTTTTTGTTTCTGCTCTGGCTACATGGACAGTGAATGGCAATCCTGGCTGACAGTGCAGATGGGCTTTCGATATATCACATCGCCAAGTATCCCAGGAGGTCCTGGCAGTGGGGAGTACTTAGGCCTTTAAGAGAAAAGGTAGGTTGAGCAGGCCGCAATAGAGACGTGTTGCATAGCTAATGAGGCAGATGTGGGTACTGCCGTTGCTGGAGATTAGAATCAAGATGAAGGGCTTTTGCCTGAAATGTTGATTTTCCTGCTGTTTGGATGCTGCCTGACCTGCTGTGTTTTCCAGCACCTCTCTAAACCTGCATAGCTAATAAGTCAAGTTCAGGAAATAGTGTAGGAAGTTTCGATAGGGTTTACGAGAGAAAATTTTCATGAATCTCACAAAATTCACAATTTGCTGATTTATGGTAAAATTTAACCTATGGTTTAATTTCTGTTGGCTTACTTTGAAATGGCTCAGGAAATTTCACGTTAAATGGTGTCTCTAATTCAACAGCACCAGCCATTTTGTAAAGATCACTTTCATGTTTTTGGAGTCCAGACTAAAAATGGGAAAAGATACTGCTTTAAACCAAGGATTTTACATAAAAAGATGTTCGCAGTTTTAAAAAAATACTGGAGCACATTATGAGTTCAATCTGCAATATCATCTTATTGTGCAGTGAGAGGGAAGTCCAGAACAATCAGTTCCACTTCTGCATGTTCAGAATAATTCTGCCCAAAGACAAAGTTTTGATTCACTTTTCAGATGACACCAGTTGTTAAGGCCTCAAGTGATCTCAAGTAGGGAGCAGCATATGGCTCAGTGGTCAGCAGTGCTACTTCACAGTGCTAGGCACCCAGGCTTGATTCCATTCTTGGGTGACTGTCTGTGTGCAGTTTGTACATTCTCCCTGTGTCTGCGTGGGTTTCCTTCAGGTGCTCTGGTTTCTTCCCACAGTCAAAAAATTAGCCATGCGAGATTGCCCATAATGTGCAAGCTCAGTGGATTAGCAATGGAAAATGCAGGGTTATAGGGATAGGGCCAGTCTCGGTGGAATGCTCTTCGAAGGGTTGGTGTGGACTCGATGGCCCAAATGGCCTGCTTCCACACCATGGGGATTCTATAATCTCAGCATAGTAACAATCTCTTGATTGGTTCTCAAGCAGGTGACGATAGCCTTAGGTCTGGACAATACAGCAATTCTCCTTTCTGTTTAGAGAAATAAAAGTAAATCTCTAGTAGCTAACTACTCTCTCCCACCTTTCCTATTATCTCTGGAACTATTATCTCTGGAAATGCCTTGTTAAAAGAGGAAAAGGAAAACCACTTTCAGAAAAACTAAATTCTCAACCAGTGAAAGACTGAGAACTAGTGTACCCACAACTCATTGTCATCTGATATCTGAACAGTGCTTCAGTGACACATTTTGTCCATCCTCAATGCCATATCTTTTATGTCTTTGTTTGTTTGTTTGTTTGTCTATCTGCATGTGTGAATGGAATTTTTAAAAGATATAAAGCTTAAGTTATACAGTGACATGCCTCACTGGGATAGCACACCTCCACTATTCCCAGTGGCATCACAAAAGTTAAAGATTTTAGCAAAGTTCATAAAATTCCTAAATTTACCTGTCTTTTAAGACCCAGATTAATAGAAAGGATGAAGTAGGTTTCCCAACATAAAGGAATTACTATTTATTACAAATAAATAGATTCTACTTAGAAATAACTAACAATATACTGTTGATATACAGCTCTCCTACACAAAACACTTAGCCCCTTATAAACGCTCCCCACATGCACATGCAGACATTTCAAAAGACAAAGCATTTCAAAAGACAAAGGTTGAAGGGAAAAACTGGGAAGACTGTTCAATGGTTTCTGTCCCCAAGATTCACTGAGATGACCTTTTTGGCTTTCCAGAACTTCAGGCTTCTTGATCTCTTGACCAGGTACCTTCACTTGCTTGTGGTAAGCAAAGAGTGATTGATTCATAATTTTGAAATTATCTGACTTATTTGCTAAAAACCACTAATTTCAACAACGATAAAAAGAAAATAACCTGCCTTTCTTCAGGCTTTAGGTACTTGTTCCTTCAGAAACAGAGATACTACCACCCCTTCAGAAATCCAAAGGCTCCTGACTATTCCAGTTACACCCACAAGCTGTTTGGCTACAAGGGAGCCAATCACAAAGCTGTTGTCAGGCCTTTGTCATGGACAACTGGTCATTATTCTCCAGATCAATCAACCTCTTGTAGCCAGATGAATCTCCCTGCATTTGCAACCTCTGGAGCCAATTCATCTGCAGCTTATCCTCCCCTACTAGTTGAACAAGCAAGTATAAATGGCCTCACAGTAAACATGTAGCAATCCTTTGTTTTTAAAACTGTCTTTTCCTCATTTCAATCCACAATCAAAAATACAGAAAAATAAAAAGATACAATCTATATGACAGTTATAGATTAGCAGTTTATTTGCTGTTGGATAAAAAAAGTTTGATTGTAGTTAATAGTTTTTCTTGTTAATAAGAAAAGTCTTAGTGTGCATGTTCTTTAACCTGAATTAGACAGTTAAGTAGAATTGTCCAATGTGATGGTTTAATCAATTTGTGACAAATCTGAGAATACTGGACTTGATTTGCAGAACACTACCACGGTGAGTTATAACACTTTCCATAAGCATTCCCCTCCCTTCTGTTCAGGCATGCGCCCATACTACCAACATGATAGTATAACCTAGGTGTAAAGTTATTGCATCTCCAAATAATTTGACCTGTACATAAATTGGACGCATTCCCACAAACTGTCTCCAGCACATGGGTCACAATTTTGACAGAAAAACCATTAGAATCCCTGGCAAAATAAAACATTACCACTACTCACTGATGTCTAATTGGTTTTACCTGTCAAACTGTCACTAATAGGTTGCGACACAACTATGTACAAATCGCTGTCATGAACAGTCTTTTCTGTGTTTGAATCTGGGAACAGGCAAATATAGTCTCTGCTAGCTGTAGCAATGACCAGCCACCATACAATGAAGGCAATGGCCTAGTGGTATTATCACTGGACTATTAATATAGAGACCCAGTTTGGTCCAGGATCTGGAGACCAGGGTTCAAATAAGCCATGGCAGATGGTGGAATTGGAATTCAATAAATATTTAAAATTAAGACTCTAATGCTGACCATGAATCCATTGTCAATCATTGGAAAAACACTGCATATTTTGAAAGCAGGCTACCAGCACTTACAGTGGAGGCTGTTTATGCTTGTTTGTTCAAACAGTGGAGGAGGTTAAGCTGCAGTTGAATTGGCTCCAGAGGGTTCAAATGAAGAGAGATTCATCTGGCAACAAGATTGGTTTGGTTGATTTGTCAATGGAATAATGTCCATGTTGAAAAACTGCCCTTTAGGAAAGGAAGCTGCCATCCTCACTTGGTCTAGCCTACATGTGACTCCAGATCAACAGATATGTAGTTGGACTCTTAACTGCCCTCTAGGCAATTAGTGATGGATATTAAATGCTGGCCGAGTCAGTGATGTCCTCATCCTGTGAATGAATATATAAAAACCCAATGAAAGTAATCGACCTGCTGAGGTCTAAAGATTTCATTTCAGTTCCTTGCATCGTGCTAACTCCAAGATGGCGGTGATGGATTAGGCAGTAATCAGGTTCCTCAGCCTGGAGCTGGTCAATCCATCTGCTTTTTATCTCACTTTGTTTCTCCTCTCTTTTTTTTCTACGTTTTTAAAGTGTGTTTTCCTGGTAAGAAAACTTACCTTGGAGGAACTGAGAGCCAGAGTGGAGCGAGCTGGAGGTCTCGAGCAGAGCGTGAACGGTTATTGGACTGGGATCTGGTGCGGGTAGTCAGCAGCTTGCAAGACTGGTCAGACCATGTGTGGGAGCCGCAGCTCTGAGCTACTACAATGTAATCTGTATCTGTAATTTGTTTATCTGACTGTAATATTTATCCTGAATTGAACTGTATTGAATTGAATTGAATTTATTGTCACATATACTGAGGCACAGTGAAAAGCTTGTCTTGCAAGCAATACAAGCAGATCACAGAGTTAAGTAGCATATATAAGTAAATAATAGGTAAACAGTGGCAAAAACAAAAACACATGTACAGACAAATGTTAAGAGTTAGTAAGTTCATTCAAGTATTCTAATAACTGTAGGGTAGAAACTGTTTCAAAACCGGCTGGTGCATGTGTTCAGGCTTCCTGTAGCTTCTCCCTGATGGTAGAGGTTGTAGAAAAACATTCTCAGGGTGGGATGGATCTTTGAGAATGCTGACGGCCTTTCCTTGACAGCGGGCCTGGTAGATGGATTCTATAGATGGGAGGTTGGCCTTTGTGATTGTCCGGGCAGAGTTCACCACGCTCTGTAACCATCTCCGATCTTGAATAGTACAGTTGCCATACCAGGTAGTGATACATCCAGACAGAATGCTCTCGATAGTGCACCTATAAAAGTTGGCAAGGGTATTCGCTGTCATGCCAAATTTCCTCAGCTGCCTGAGGAAGAAGAGACATTGTTGGGCCTTTGTAACCAGTGCGTCCACATGAAGAGTCCAAGAAAACTTGTTGTGCATGACCACTCCCAGGAGCTTGACCCTCTCCACTCATTCTACCTCTGTGCTGTTAATGTGTGTGTGTGTGTGTTGGGGTCCCATCACTTCCTTTCACACGAAGGAAAACTGATCTGGCCTCTGATGCAGTGACTGTTGGGATAGGCTCGTCAAGACTCTTCGAAATAGGTGTTACCTCTTCGCTGAAATTCTGCTCAACGCGAGTATAGAAGGCGTTGAGATGATCTGGGAGGGATGTGTCATTGTCTGCTATCTTGCACTGTCTCTTTTTCGAACCTGTGATGTCATTCAGTCCTTGCCATAATCGCTAGGTGTCTGACTGGGTGTCTAATATGGATCGGTATTGGTCTTTGGCTGTCTTAAGGGCTCTGCGAAGGCCATACTTGGATTCCTTATATTTGAGTGGGTCTCCTGATCTGAAGGCCTCATGCCTGGTTTTTAACAGGTTCTGTATGTCCTGATTCATCCAGGGTTTCCTGTTGGGAAACACCTGGCTTGACTTCCTTGGTATGCAGTCCTCCGCACACTTGCTGATAAAGTCTGTGATGGTGGTGGCGTACTCATCCAAGATACCTGCAGACCTTTTGAACATGGCCCAATCAGCCGATTCCAGACAGCACTGGAGTTGATCCTCTGCCTCCTCTGACCAGCACTGGACCTGTATCCATGAAGTGGTGTCCTGCTTCAGCTTTTGCCTGTAAGCTGCGAGAAGAAACACGGCATTGTGGTTAGAGTTCCCAAAATGAGGATGGGGGATGGAGCGGTAGGCGTCTTTCACAGTGGTGTGGAAGTAGTTTAAAATGTTCGGGCCCCTGGTGGGGCAGGTAATGTTCTGGTGGTACTTGGGCAACACCTTTCTTAGACTGGTTTGATTGAAGTTGCCAGTTACAATAAACACGCCTCAGGATGTTCCATCTCCAGGGTATTAGTGGTGGAGTACAGCACATCCAGAGCTTCCTCAACCTTTGCTTGTGGCAGTATGTACACAGCAGTTAATATAGCAGCAGTACATTCCCATGGTAGATAGATGGAGCGGCATTTGATGGTGAGGAATTCAAGGTCTGGGGAGCAATGGCTGCCCAAGGTTGCAATATCCGTGCACCATAAGTTGTTGATGATTAAAAAAACGATATCTTGATTCTGTAACTTACGCTATGGATCACTGGGTAACGTAATGCAACTTCTTTTCTTTTTTATTCCACTTTTTGTATCTAAGATTTGTACTTAAAATGATGTCGTGAGAGGCAACACTGTAAACTTTGCACTCTACTCCTTTACTTCTGTACATGAGTACATGTGACAATAAAGGATATTCTATTCTATTCTAATGCTGCCCAACGGGACTGGTATCACCAGATAATATTAAGGGCATCCTCCTCACAACCATCTCATGCACAACATGTCAGTCAGTAGGACATCAGACTTGTAATCTGTTGATCCAGGGTTAAAATCCCTGTTAAGCCGCTGTTTTTTAAGTTTGCAGATGACACCAAAATTGGAGGTGTAGCGAAGAAGGTTACCTCAGAGTACAATGGTATCCTGATCAGGTGCTCCAATGGGCTGAGAAGTGGCAGATGGAGTTTAATTTAGATGAATGTGAGATGCTGCATTTTGGAATGGCAAATCAGAACAGGACTTATACTCTTAATGATAAGGTCCTGTGGAGTGTTTCTGAACAAAGAGATCTTGGAGTGCGGACGAGTTAGACCAAAGGGTCTGATTCTGTGCTATACATCTCTATGCCTCTATAATTCTGTCTCTTTCACCTGCCATCAAATTGATGCTGAACTTCTCCATAACCTATAGACTCAACCTTACCTTTAGGTTTTTGTTTGCTTCATTTTTATATATTAATGTCTTAAGTTGTTCTTGAGGGTGTTCAAAGGCTTTCAAAATATTTTCACTTTATTGTATTTTTTAGTAATCCCAAGTATACAATACATTTTAAAACGTTACTGAGGATGACAAAATTCTGATATTTTATGAGTTTTGTATTTATCGTTTCACAAACAATTGAAAATTTAAGTTCAATATTTTTTAACAGACCTTAAACCTGATTATGTTCAGTCAATTACTTTTTTTTATTCTTTTCCATAATATGAAACACTTCCATTATTGTCTTGCGAAGAAACTTTGAAATTCACTTTAAACCAATAGAAATTGGGCTTCACTGGCTAGGACAGTATTAGTTGCACATCATTGGCCACTTCAGAGGGCAGTTCAGTATCAATTATATCACTGTAGATCTGGAGTCACATGTAGGCAGACCAGGTAAGGATGGCAGTTTCATTCCATAAAGGGCATTAGTAAACCAGTTGTACTTTTGCAACAATGGTTTCATAGTCCAGTAATTAGATTAGATTAGATTACATTACAGTGTGGAAACAGGCCCTTCGGCCCAACAAGTCCACACCGACCCACCGAAGTGCAACCCACCCAATACCCCTACATTTACCCCTTACCTAACACTACGGGCAATTTAGCATGGCCAATTCACCTGACCTGCATATCTTTGGACTGTGGGAGGAAACCAGAGCACCTGGAGGAAACCCACGCAGACACAGGGAGAACATGCAAACTCCACAGTCGCCTGAGGCGGGAATTGAACCCGGGTGGCGCTGTGAGGCAGCAGTGCTAACCACTGTGCCACCGTGCCGCCCATTATGTATTAATTCCAGATTTTCTTTTTGTCTTGAATTCAAATTCCACCATCTCCCATGGTGAGATTCAAACCCAGGTTGCCATGATATTTTCTGGATTTTCTAGAATCTTAGTCTAGTAATAATACTATTAGGTCATCACCTCCTGATAGCTGAATTTCATAAGATCAATGCATTCATTTAGAATGAGTTGAATGGCTTGAAATATGATCCATTCTTTCAAGAATAGTCTTTAAAATATTTACAGTCACTCTTGACTCTATATAAACAGGCTTGCTACAGTAAGTATTGGTTATTAATTTCTGGTTTTAGTTCAAAAGTGTTCAAAGTTGAAAAATAGACAGGATTAACATCTAGCAAAAGAAATATGCATTTCATAGATAATTTGTGATCCTTCGATTTTATACCAGTTTAAAATATAAATCTACTTCAAAAGCTCACATCGTGCAGGCACACAGCTGTGGGAAGTAATGCATACTGAAACTCCCAGTTTTCACCACCAATTTCATGATGATTTTTCACTTAGGTCGCCACCTGACCTATTTAGGTTTAGATGGTTTATAGTCCCATCCCTACATCAGAAACTCAGAAGAGAGAAACGGCTTCAACTAAATGATACTATTGCATTGCTGGTCATCAGTTTTCTTCAGGAGGCTGGTTTAATATTTTCAGAGGCAACATGGACAGTAAAAGTTGAACTGTTTCAGTATATTTTTGCTCTTTATTGCAACATTAACATAAATATATTTGAAAAAAAAAGCAAATTCAATCTATTCCAAAATGAAATTCATTGCCACCAAAGGAAAACAAAGAAAACAGACCAAGCTATACACGAGTATAAAAAGAAACTGAAAAATAATCTAAATAATATCACTGTATTTTGAACTCAGGGGATGAATGTAAGTCTGTTTTGAAATCAGTCCAAAAACCTGCATTGAAACAAACTTAGTATGAAATATAATAGCAGCATATTGAGTAAGAAAATAGAGAGTATCAGAAAAAAAATTCTAAAACACATGTAATTCTTATCAGAGAAGCAGTAAAAGACTTAATAGGCAGGACTATTCTCGCCCTGTGCAGCAGGAACTGAGGCAGGTGGATGCATAATTCTACACCACTGGCCAACATGCCAGTGTACTAGCACCATCCACTCAAACATTTTTTTTAAGGCCATATTGAGTGCAGAACAGTTAAAATACCAACTAATGCCATTGAGGAGAATGCCAACTAGAAGAATATTGCATAAGCTTGGAGGTGCTTCTTGATAGTAAACTGGGGAAGAGGGTGACAAGAGGGTAATGCTGTAGGATCACCTGAGTACCCCAGCCCAATCCATCTACCTGCCCATCACAGTGCCCACAGCTGCCAAGATGGAAGTCCAACAAATCTGAGCATTGTTTATTTCAAAGCCTTTCAAAGTGCAGAGAAAACACAAAAGATTACCTCACCTGTCTTTTCCTGTAAGTATCCTATTGGTCCTCCAGTTTTCAAAGCTCATCCACCATCCTCAATTGGATGGTAAGCACACCCTCTGGCTAATAATTGCTCAATCCTGAAAACCTGATTTATTGGATTGCTATTCTCAACATGGCACATGGTAAAGACATACATTTGATCCCAGTGTCAGGTTCATGAACCAAAATGGAAACATTTGCCAAATGTTTTGAAATAAATGTATCCACTATAAAATTTAAATCTTGAGATGACACAATTCCTGGAAAATATAGTCTGCATTTTTTTTTTCAGTTTTCCATAAATGATACTCCTAGTCCAAACATCACTCATTTTGGTCTTAACAACAATTGAGAAACGCTTTGAGACGTGTAAGAAATTGTTTTTCTTTTAGATTATTCCTTGATGGGGTATGAGTGGCAAGGCCAGAATTTTTATTGTCTGATGTAATTCCTCTCAAGATGGTAGCACTGAGCCACACTTTTGAATGCTGTAATCCATGTGGAGTAGGTAAGTCTATTCTGCTATTAGGAAGTTTCAGGATTGTAATCCAGGCTCAGTGAAGGAATGGTAATATAGTTTTACAAGTCAGGATGGTGCTTGACTTGGAGGGGAATTTGCAGTTGGTAGTGCTCCAATACATCTGTTGCTCTTGACCTTCAAGAGGTTGTGGGTTTGGAGGGTGCTATAGTGGGCATTTGAAATAGAGATCATTTTACGTTCATTTACATTTCTCAGCCAAACAAGTTATTGTCTTCTTATGATTGTCAATTGAAGTCATCAAAGACAATGTTTGGTTTGGGTCACAACAAGTTTAATCTGAATGTCACTGGTATCCAGGTCCATTAGTCAGCATTAGTGTGAAAGCTTCTATTTAATGAGCAACCAACCATTTTGGGCCTTTCTGACGATTGTTGACCTAAAAGTTAAGAGATTTTCTTGATTGCATCAGTCTCACCTCTGCATAATGGAATAGACGGTACCAGTGTTTATCATTGATTTTTCATTTGTTTTGCGATCCATTTTTGATACAGTTTGGCGAACACAACCTTTTCTCCTAATCACAGCATGCACAACCTTTTTTCGATAAATGTCTCCAGCCAGATAGTACAAAATAGGGTCAATGCAGCTGTTGGCACTGGCCAGTGGTCTTGTGATCTTATATGTGAAGTTCACAATGTTAAGTGCATAACAGCTCTTCTCAAGTACCCTGAAAGTATAATATATTGTCCTTGTGATATGGAAAGGTACAAAACACAAGGAAAAGACAAACAAAACAATGATGATCATTTTAATGGATTTCTTTTTGACGTTGTATGAAGTTTTATTGGATTTAGACATGGGGGCTTTGATCAACTCTCTGGTCATTAAACTGTAACAGATGACAATGATGAAAGATGGTATGATAAAGAGAATCACCATGATAGCAGAACTGTATGAAACATACTGAGGAAAATCTTCCCTACGTGTTGTGTCATGACAGAGTATGTCACCAGCCCGTTTGCTTGTTGTGACAAAAAGCAAATTGGGAATGAGGCAGATGATGACAGCTGCCCAGACCAGCAGGCATACGACCCAGGCCCGCTTCACTTTAATCCATTTGAGTGATTGGAAAGGGTAATATATGCCTATGAATCTGTGCACACTGATGCAAGTAAGAAAAAGAATGCTGGAGTAGAGGTTGGCATAGAAAAGGAAGCGGGTTAATTTACACAGAATCACACCAAATGGCCAATCATTCCGATTTGCATAGTAATATGTAAGAAGTGGCAGAGATAGCACATATAGAAGGTCTGAAAGAGCCAAGTTAAACATATAGATTATACTGGCATTCCATGGTCTCAGTTTACATGAGAAAATCCACAGCGCAATGGCATTGAGAACAAGGCCAACCACAAATACTATTCCATAGGACACTGGCAATAAGATGTATTTGAATTCCTCATTGAAGTGGCAACTGCTATCATTGCTACCCAAATCGCTGCCATTATCAAAACTCATTTCCAGATGAGCAGACTCACTATATCCTGAGATTGAAGGCTTTGGTAGAGTAGGGGCCAGACAACAGCTCAATATTATTCTTGCTGCCATGTGATACTCCAAGGTCAGAGCCACACCTGGGAAAAGAACAACAAAAAAGTTCAGGGATGTCTCACGAAGTATGTTAGTATCCATCCCCCTCCTAGCAGCTTTATGGAAATTTAGGTTACTACAGCACTCTGAACCTACACTCTAGTTGGAAGGAAAGTTTGTCCTCCATTTTTCTAATACAGAGGAATCTCGATTATCCGGAATTCAATCATTTGAATATTGGATCATCCGGCAAGATCGTAAGGTCCCGATGCTTGGCTAAACTATGTAATCTGGCATTCAATTGTCCGGAATTCAATTAACTGAACGAAATACTCCCCGCCCATGTCCTTCAGATAATCGAGGTTCCTCAGTATATGCATTTTGACGGTATCTTTCATTTTGTTTACTTATGATCCTGAAATTGGAAGTCAACCCAAATTCCTCAAATTCTGTTAGAAATGCCTAAAAGAAATTGTTTAAAAAATGTTGTTAGGCCAGAAAATTCCCAAAGTGTTTGATCATTGGTCCTATCACATCAGACACATTTCAGAATGTGACAGGCTTTGAATCTTGCAATCAGATATCTCACCCTGACATCTACTAATGCTAACGGCCTCATGTTCACTCACTATCTCCAAACACATCCAGCTATTCAACTATTCCAGGCACATCCAATAGTGCTACAAAATTCTCTCTTGCAGAACAAGGTGACATAAATAAAGATAAGACCATGAAGCATCATTGGGAGATATGTTGTATGAATGCCTTTTGTAGCTTTTGTCTTTTGGCAGGATGGATTCTGTAAACTATCACAGATAAAGTGGCCATTCCAGACCATGTACTATTTTAGTAGGATGAATGTAGAGTTATGATCAGTATGTTTGCAGATGACACAAAAATTGATGGTGTGGTAAATAGCATAGTGGAAAGCCTTAAGACTAGTGGGTGATATGGACAAGATGGTGAGATGGGCTGCACAGTGGCAAATGAAATTTAATCCTGAAAAGTGTGTGATCGTACCTTATTGGGAGGACTAACAAGTCAAGAGAGTACATATTGAATGGTATTACCCTAGGAAGTACAGAGAGCAAAAGGAGGACGATAGGGCTGTTCAGTAAGTAAGGTAGTTAAGAAGACATATGGGATACTTGCCTTTATTAGTCAATACAATGAAATCAAGACCAAGGAGGTTATAATGAAACAGTGTAATTAGGCAGCAACTTGAGTATTATCTGCAGTTCTGGTCACAACACTATAGGAAGGATGTGATTGCATGAAAGAGGATGCAGAAGAATTCACTGGAAGATGCCTTGGCTGCAGTGATTCAGCTATGGAGAGAGAGAAGATAGGCTGAGGTTATTGTCCTAAGGGAGGAGAAGGATGAGGGGGCCTGACTGAGGTGTACAAAGTTCTGAGAGGCAGAAACATGGTAGTTAGGGAGAAATCTTTATTTTTTTAGCAGAGGGGTGAATAGCCAGTTTTAAGATGAGGAGCAGATGTTTAGAGGGGATTTAAGGAAAAATATTTTTACCCAGAGTGACTTAGGTATCTGGAATTCACTGCCTTAAAAAGGTGGTATAGTGGGAATTTTCAAAATATTAAATAAATTTTTAGATGAACACTTGAAATACCTTACATACAAGGCTATGGGCCAAGTGCTGGGAATAGAATAGATGGAGGTTTGATGAGCTGCACAGACACAATAGGCTGAAGGGCCTCTTTCTGTGCTGTGAAAATTCCATGACTCTAGAACATAGAACATAGAAGAATACAGCGCAGTACAGGCCCTTTGGCCCTCGATGATGCGCCGATCCAAGCCCACCTAACCTATACTAACCCACTATCCTCCATATACCTATCCAATGCCCGCTTAAATGCCCATAAAGAGGAAGAGTCCACCACTGCTACTGGCAGGGCATTCCATGAACTTACGACTCGCTGAGTGAAGAACCTACCCCTAACTTCAGTCCTATATCTACCCCCCCCTTAATTTAAAGTTATGCCCCCTTGTAATACCCGACTCCATACCCGGGAAAAGGTTCACACTGTCAACCCTATCTAACCCCCTAATCATCTTGTACACCTCTATCAAGTCACCCCTAAACCTTCTTTTCTCCAGTGAAAACAGCCCCAAGTGTCTCAGTCTTTCCTCATACGATCTTCCTTCCATACCAGGCAACATCCTGGTAAACCTCCTCTGCACCCGTTCCAGTGCCTCCACATCCTTCCTATAGTATGGCGACCAAAACTGCACACAATATTCCAGATGCGGCCGCACCAGAGTCTTATACAACTGCATCATGACCTCAGGACTCCGGAACTCAATTCCTCTACCAATAAAAGCCAGTACGCCATATGCCTTCCTCACTGCACTATTTACCTGGGTGGCAACTTTCAGAGATCTGTGTACATGGACACCAAGATCCCTCTGCTCATCCACACTACCAAGTATCCGACCATTAGCCCAGTACCCCATCTTTTTGTTATTCTTCCCAAAGTGAATCACCTCACACTTAGCTACATTGAATTCCATTTGCCACCTTTCTGCCCAGCTCTGCAGCTTCTCTATATCCTGCTGTAACTTGCCACATCCTTCCTCACTGTCAACAACTCCTCCGACTTTCGTATCATCCGCAAACTTGCTCACCCAACCTTCTAACCCCTCTTCCAGGTCATTTATAAAAATGACAAACAGCAATGGTCCCAAAACAGATCCTTGCGGAACACCGCTAGTGACGGCACTCCATGAAGAAACTTTGCCATCAACTATTACCCTCTGTCTTCTTCCAGCCAGCCAATTCCTAATCCAAACCTCCAACTCACCCTCAATGCCATATCTCCGTATTTTCTGCAGTAGCCTACCATGGGGAACCTTATCAAACGCCTTACTAAAATCCATATATACCACATCTACCGCCTTCCCCTCATCAACCTCCTTCGTCACCTTTTCAAAGAATTCAATAAGGTTTGTGAGGCACGACCTGCCCTTCACAAAACCATGCTGACTATCCTTGATCACATTATTCCTATCCAGATGTGCATAAATCCTATCCCTTACAATTCTCTCTAAGACTTTGCCCACAACAGAAGTGAGACTCACCGGCCTATAGTTACTAGGGTTATCCCTACTCCCCTTTTTGAACAAGGGAACCACATTTGCTATCCTCCAGTCTTCTGGCACTACTCCTGTAGACAAAGAGGACATAAAAATCAAGGCCAATGGCTCTGCAATCTCCTCCCTTGCTTCCCAGAGAATCCTAGGATAAATGCCATCAGGCCCAGGGGACTTATCTATTTTCACCTTTTCCAGGATTTCCAACACCTCTTCTCTACATACCTCAAAGCCATCCATTCTACTTATTTGTGACTCAGTATTCACATCGACGACAATGCCCTGTTCCTGAGTAAATACTGAAGAAAAGTATTCATTCAGTGTCTCCCCAATCTCTTCCGCCTCCACACGCAACTTCCCACTACTATCCTTGACTGGACCTATTCCTACCCTAGTCATTCTTTTATTCCTAACATACCTATAGAAAGCCTTAGGGTTTTCCCTAATCCTACCGACTAAGGACCTTTCATGTCCCCTCCTTGCTGCTCTTAGCTCTCTCTTCAGGTCCTTCCTGGCTACCCTATAACTCTAGTTTTATTAATCATTTCAAATTAATTATATTCAGATTAATCAGCAGCTGTTTTATGGTTTGCCTGCGGTTAAATGAAAAACAAACATATCTTGTGCATTATGCTGTAATGAACGACTACCAGATTCAATTTAGTTTCAAACACTTCTCAAGCATGTTTCTCCATCAGTCTGCTTTACCGTATTCTCATACAAAGTTCCAATTGAGGCTTTATGCATGACATTCTTTAGCCACTTGCAATAGAAAATTGCATTTCCTATGGTCTTTAACTTCAAGTTATCTCTTCCCATGTTGACTGCAATGAAGCCTGAAGGATCTCATCCAGCTTTTAATTGTTCATGCCCCACCATGGGCATGTATTCCTCGTCAAATGTCAACCCAATACTTGGAGTTGATGCTCTGCTCACCTGAGATCCAACACCAACATTTCTGGTTTTTATGTCAATTACAAGCAACATAAAATATCAAACTCATTTTTAAATTGTGAATTATCTTTTATTTCCATGGTTCACTTTCTAGTTAATGTTACAACATTTGGCTTTAGTTTTAGGCTAAGGAGTTGTTAATTAAAAACAGAGATGAGGAGGAATCACTTTTCTCAAAGTGTTGTGAATCTGTGGTATTTACTACCCCAGAATATGGTGGATCCCAGGACACTGAATAAATTTAAGGAGAAGATAAACAGATGTTTAATTAGAATTGTTTAATAGGTTCGTAGATTATGGGCAAGGAGCAGGAAAGTGGAGGCCCTGATGAGATCGGCCACGATAGTATAAGTAGCAGAGTACACTCAAGGTCCTAAATTGCCTCCTCATGCTCCTAGTACGTATGTTCTTATGTTCTTATGAAACAATGTTCCAGAGATTCTTGAAAAATTAAGTAATAAAGGTAGTTGATAACCTAGTGGTATAATTACTGGACTCTCAATCCTGAGACCTAGGTAATACCCTGGGGACCCCGATTCGAAACCTATCACAGCAGACGGTGGAATTTGAATTCAATAAAAATCTGGATTAAGAATCTAATGATGACCATGAATGTCAGGAAAAACCCATACGGTTCACTAATACCCTTTAGGGAAGGAAGCGGTCACCCTTACCAGGTCTTGTATGCATGTGAGTCGAGACCCACAGCAATATGCTTTCCTCTTATCTGCCTTCTGGGCAATTAGGGGTGAGCAATAAATGCTGGCCTAGTTGGCGATGCCCTTATCACAGAATGAATAATAAAAAAATGGAAATATGTTAATGTAATCCACTAGAAATTTGCGGCAAGGAGGAGATACCACTTGAATAATACGTTACCCCAAGTTAGTGAACAATTTGTATTGCTCTACGACTAGCTATACAAAACTAGCAACTTGCTCTTAAACTCCCCATAATTTTCATGAGGCTGCATTTTTGTATATTAATTTCCTATTAAGCTTTACATAAAAAGTTAAATCTAGTAAAAGATATTTATTTTAAACATATGGTCATTGGCAATGTATATCAAACAAAACATTTTACAGAAAGTGAAAAATTAAAAGTGTTGAGAATTATTACTGATGATTTTAATACTGACAAAATTTAAATTTATATTGTTTTCATCTAGTTCAATTTCCATTTCTTTTTCACTCCCTTTTAATCCAAACTTTCTTTTCTTCATTGTTTTATTTGCAGTACTTAATTTGAATGCACCCATCCAATTAACTCTCAATCTCAGTCCTTCCTTCAATGTTTATTAAAAATCTATTTCACTGCATAAGGCATACACATTGTCCTACGGTTCGGCAAGGTCCCAAATACTTTCTTGGCTTTGCTACGCCACTGTCAATCCACACTTTCAGCAATGTTATGTGCAAAATGAATTGAAACTTTAAACATGCAGGAAAAGTCAACCAAGGCATGCCACAAGACGCCTCACTTTGGATCCTATTTCTTAACTGTTCAATAGGAACGTGAAAGGTAGACTGGCATTCAAGTGAGGATCAGGGTTAGTCATAACTAATATGGAGGTCAGCTTGATTCTGATCCCAGACGAGGAGTGCAGAGGTAGGGGACTTCCCAGTTTCCATGAAGTTGACCTTTACAAATGGCCACCCACACTTGCCCCATTTTCAATCTAGGAGGAACACACTGGATTAGCACTGGCCAGACAACTTGGGCAAAGTTGAGGAGGGGTGAACGAAGCTAAGAGGTTTTGAGAGTTGAAAGAATGCCTCATGGTTTATTTTACTTTCTTCCCAGCCCATCTCAGCAACTGGCAACTTCATCAGCTCCTTCTAGATTGCCCAGCATGAATTCCAATCCAACCCATGACCCCAAAAGAAAATGGAGATTGTGAGTGGCCACTTTTAAAGCTCAAGTTTGTGGAGCCAAAAATTCTGCATCCTCTGTGCACCCAGCCCAAAAAACAAAATCGAGATATAATGTCAACCTTCACCATAAGCACAATGACAGGAATTGTGTTAAAGTTTGAGTCAGTGGCATTGTTATAGCTCACCTTTAAACTGAGAAGAAAAATTAGGGCTTGGCCTAAGATATATCTCACATGATAGGATATTCAGCTCAAATGCTGTTTGTAGTATTTTTCATTGCCATAATTATGAGTGTAAATAATCATAAAGCATGGAAAAACATTGCCCTCTGTTAATGTTAATCCAAAGTACATAAACTGCACCTGTTAACTAAATACCATAAATGTACATTACTGACCTCACCAGTACTTTCTGCACAAGGCTAAGAATGTATAAACAATACCTGCCTAACAATGATCCAGGTATGAATATGTCATCTCTAAAGGGTTTATTTCTCACTGAGGATTACAGTGTTAAGTTTGAACAGTTGGAGTTACAGAGCCAGGAAGTGTAGAGTCAAGCTTTGGGGGAGGAAGAACATGGTCAGTGACATGCCGTTAATTATTGATTGCCAGACCTTCCACTGAAGTAATTCATGGATGTACAGTTCAATTTGACTAACCTAAATCCTGTGTATCTATGAATATCATGCTTACAACCACTTGTTCAATTCCTAAAAATACCCAGCCACCCTATGCCCTACACCTTCAAATCCATCTTTTCAAAAGCATTCAAAACTAAGTAGACATTAAGCGCAACTACTTTATTCCTAGCCCTGAGTATCTCTTAATTACTTGTCAAAACACATGTCTCTGGCTTCTTAATCTACTGTTCTCTGTATAATTGTTACCTTTAATGGCACAGGTATTTAGGATGGCAGCTCCTGTGCCTCAGTAGAAATCTAAAGAATTTTCAAAATATACCAAAATCGGATGAATTTCAGTTTCAGTATGTCAGAGTATGTTGACAGTAATCAGTATTTAAACTTCCTCCTGAGGCTGGTACTGAATGCATTGGCCAGGTCCAATTCCACCTCAGAATCCCAGAGTAACAATGTCCAGAGTTTCGATGCTTTTATACAGTGGGCAGCACTGGCTCAAAAACACAGGATAATTCAGACCCACTTGTTACTGAAATTGAAAGATAAAGAAAAACATTAGAACAACCCGGGCATATAGCAATCCAAAATTAAATTTCATTTTTGTTATTTTCACAAATTGAGCTCAAGTGTGCTTTACAAACTTTAGGCAGTATTTACAGCACCAAAACAGGCCTGACAAGGCAAGAACAGATACATCAGTACAGAAACAGGCCATTCAACCCAAGGGCATGGTTAACGCAAGGTTGAACATTTGCTCCTGGGTTGAGTTTACAGGGTCGGGACATTTCCCCTCTCCAAAAACCCGATCCAAGAGAAAATAGCCCAGAGATTAGAATTTTCGATCCGGTATGGTGAGGGTCTTTGGGAGTCTGGTTGTGTGACCTGAGAATGTGGAATGAGAAGTAACTTCTCACCCTCACTAACTCCACCTCAACTCAACATGTCTCTCTCCTCTGATTTCTCTGTCCTCATACCATTCCTAAATCTCTACTCGCATGTAAAATCCCTAATCCATGTTCAGAACAACCTCCTTGTCCTTACTATCTCATGTCATCTTGCTGGTCCCATCATTTTAATACAGATAAGACTATCTCTCTCTCATTCTACTTCCATACCACCACTATTGTCTTCTATACCCATCCCTGAATAGGACCAGGAGTAGAGCAATTAGCCCCCTGATCTTGCTCCAGAATTCAATATGATCATATATGGTCTAATTTTTATCTTAACCTGTCTACCGCCCCCATAACTCTTAACTCTCATGTCAATCAACCACTATACAAATCAGCCTTGAACATAAGCCACTATGTCTCGCTGGAGAAGTACATAAACTTTTTCATACTAATTCTTTTTGTGAGATCTTAACAAAACTAGACCATGCCTACTTTTTCCATCTGACTTGTTGCATTCTCAAAGAACTGTAAAATAATTTGTTAATGCATCACCTCGCCTTTCTTAGAAACTTGTTGACCTAGCCTGGTAGTATTATAATTTCCAACATCCGGCAATTACCACTTCAATAATAGATTCTAATATTTTCCCAAAGACTTTATCTAGACTAGCTTGCCTACATTTTCCTGCTTGACATACACCCACAGCTCCTCCCCCGCTCCAAATCAAACTAAAGACAAGGGCTCTAAAACTGACTCAATCAGTTTAAGGCTTAGACTGCACAAAACTATCAATTAAAATTCTTGTAACAGTAGTGAGGGTGTTCCATGCAGTGATTATAACTGGAAAATAATTTTAAAGTAATAGAGTTAAAGTAAAAAGGTAAAGTCACCATAGTTTTACTCGACCTTAGAACTGTTCTCTCATTAGAGAGAGACAACTGGTGGTGGTTTATTCTGAGGATCACCAGATCTCGGCAAGGTGAGAGGAAAGTAGAAACCCTTCAATTATAATAACTGAAGTGTGATTCAGTATGGGGCAAGATCCATGTCTTCTGTTACATAAAGTACTTCACATTGCCATAGAAGATAGTATATGGAAGTGATGAGTCATGCACACTCCAAGCCTATCCTTAGAGGGAGCTATGAGCAACAATTTGTTCAGCTTTGTCATGGCTCCCATTCAGTTCTTGACAGCTACAATTATTAAAAAAGTAGCATAATTTGTGCTTTAAACAGAATAAAAAGATTAGTATAAAGTTATTTTTTGTGAAAGAACAACAAAGTTATTACAAAAATAACAAGATTACAAGTAGGTAATAATAAAGGATACATATAAAAGATAAAAGAGTAAGATCAGTCCCTAAGATTGGTGCAGCTCTGTCAGTTACTTAAACTGAAAGGGTGGAAACTTTCAACAACCCAACTCTTGACTCCTAACCCTTAACCATCCCCGACTCCCTGAACTGACCTGACCTCAGCATCTACCTCATACTGACCTCCTCCCCGGTTCACCAACTATCCCCAGAACTCACTCCCAGTCATCATGAACTAACCTCACCTCAAAACCCAATTCTCCTTCAACTTCTCGTCCAAATGAATCTTAACCCATCCGACTCCTCCAATTCTCCCCCAGCTCACTGTCTTACCCCTGACACCCAGACACCTGACTCCGCTAACCCAGCCTGGCCTGGCGACCCAATTCTCCCAACCCTCAATTTTCCCAAATCAACCTGGTGCAACCTTACCACCGATCTCATCCTTACCTCCAGACTCTCCCCACTTCACCTCCCCCACACACCCCCCAACCCCCAAATTCTCCAATCCACCTGACTTGTCTATCCTCTGACTCACCTACCCAATTTATCCACTAGCTATCCTATCACCCACTCATGTGGCTTCCTACCCACATAAAACACAATTATCCTATCCTGCATTAGCCTGCCACTTTACTCTCCTGAAACACTACTAAATTCACCTGCATGTTACGCTACTCTCTTACCAATTTACCTGACACGCTCCATGCCTTGACTCACTTTTCTCCTCTCCATAGCTTTTCAAAGAAGTTTTGGGATGCTGAAACATTTATTTACCACAAAGGAGCAAGGAATTTAGTGAACTTACAATCGTGACGGAAATGGTACTAAGCGAACTGATGGAGCTGCAGCGTAACAAATCTTTGATTCCTGATGGACTCCATCCTAGGATCTTAAAAAGAGGTGGTTAGTGAGCTATTGATCCATTTGAGTTAATTTTCCATAAGTCCCTCAATTCAGGAAGGATTCCATCAGACTAGAGTGTATCAAATATCTATTCAAAATGGAAGGGAGATTAAAGCAGGAAACTGTACACTAGTCAGCTTGACTACCTGACATGGGAAAGGTGTTAGGATCAAACATTAAAGAAATTAAAACTGCATATTTAGACAAACTGTAAGAGTCTCCTATGAGACTGTAAAATATAGGAATAGGAGTAAGTAATTTGGTCCCTCAAACCTGTCCCACCATTCAATAGGATCATGACAGATCTGACGTTCCTGACATCCATTTTCCTGTCTTTTCCCTGTAATCCTCGATTTCCCTACTGATCACGAATCTATCCATCTCGGCCTTAAATATTCACAAGTATCCAGCACCCAAAACTCTCTGTGACAAGAAATTCCAAAGATTCATAACCGTCTGAGAGAAGAAATTCTTCCTCATCTCAGTTTTAAATTGATGTCCCTTTATTCGGAGACTATACCCTTTTGTCCCAGTCTTTCTTACAAGGGGAAACATCCCTGTCAAGATTCTTAACAATCCTATTTTTGTACTGAAAACATGTCTAATTCTACTAAACTCCACTGAGCAGAGTCCTGACCTATTCAACCTTTGCTCATAAGACAATCCATTCACAGCAAGGATTATCCTAGTGAACTTTCTTTGAACTGCCTCCAATGAAGCAATAGCTTTCCTTAAATAAAGGGATCAAGACCATTCTCAGTACTCTAGGTGTTGTCTCACCAGCACCTTATACAGTCGCAGTAAGACTTCCCTACTGTTATACTCCCTTGAAATAAGGATCAACATTCCATTAGCCTTCATGATTACATGCAACACTTGTGTGCTAGCTTTCTGTGTTTTATGCAAAATACCACAAAGTCCCTTTGTAGCTTTTCTTTATTTAAGTAACACTTTGTCCTGGATTTAGGTTTGCTTGCTGAGCTGGAAGGTTCATTTTCAGATGTTTCGTCACCATACTCAGTAACATCTTCAGTGAGTCTCCAGATGAAGCACTGCTGATGATTCCTGCTTTCTATTTATATGTTTGGGTTTCTTTAGGTTGGTGATGTCATTTCCTGTGGTGATGTCATTTCCAATGGTAATGTCATTTCTTGTTTTTTTTTCAGCGGATGATAAATGGGATCCAAGTCAATGTGTTTGTTGATAGAGTTCCGGTTGGAATGCCATGCTTCGAGGAATTCTCGCGCGTGTCTCAGTTTGGCTTGTCCTAGAATGGATGTGATGTCCCAATCGGAGTGATGTCCTTCCTTATCTGTATGTAAGGATACTAGTAAGAGGGTCATGTTGTTTTGTGGCCAGTTGGTGTTCATGTATCCTGGTGGCTAGTTTTCTGCCTGTTTGTCTAATGTAGTGTTTGTTACAGTTCTTGAACGGTACTTTGTATGCAGTGTGGGTGAAGCAAACATCACAACATCCACAAACAAAGCTGCATCAGAACATTATTTAAATGTGCCACAACACAGTGCGGCACAGAGGAACTGTGCAGAACAAAGGAAAATCACCTATGAAGTGTATTCAAAAAGAATGGGTACCCAAGGAACACAGCCCACTGATTTCTAAGCAACAAACCCAAACAAGCAGACAAAACACGTCCAGAAACTCTAGCCACTCTCCCCTAATCAAAGGCATCTCTGAAATGACCGCCAGACTACTCAGACCCCTTGGCATCATGGTAGCCCACAAACCCACCAATACACTAAAACAGCAGCTAATGAACTTGAAAGATCCTATACAGACAAGAAAAACTAATCTCATTTATAAAATACCGTGCAAGAACTGTAACAAACACTTCGAGGCAGAAAACTAGCCCCCAGGAGACATGAACATCAACTAGCCACAAAACAAAATGACCTCTCTGACTAGTATCCTTACATACAGATAAGGAAGGACACCACTTGGATTGGGACAACCCATCCATCCTAGTACAAGCCAAACAGAGACACACACGAGAATTCCTTGAAGCATGGCATTCCAACTGGAACTCTATCGACAAACACATTGACTTCGACCCCATTTACCATGCCCCTGAGAAAAAGAACCGGAAATGACATCACCACAGGAAATGGCATTACCAACCCAAAGAAACCGAAACATACAAATGGAAAGCAGGAATCATCAGCAGTGCTTCATCCGGATGCTCACTGAAGATGTTACCTAGTATTGTGACTAAACATCTGAAAATGAACCTTCCAGCTCAATGAGCAAACCTACATCCAGAACCTCAACCTGAGCTACAAATCTTATCAAGACTCACTAACAGTTTGTTCTTTTGTTCTCTCTTTTAAATGAATTACATCACGCTCTCCATCATACTCCATTTGCTAACTTTTTGTCCACATGCTTAACCGATCAATATCTCTCAGTAAACTGTTTGCATAGTTTGTGAAACTTACCTTTCCATCTATTTTTGTGTCATCTGAAAATTTGCCTCCCTTTCTCCACATCATTAATACATATTGTAAACAGTTGTGATCCTCACACTGATCCCGGGTAAACCCCGGTTGCCAACATGAAAAAAAAATCCCTTAGCCCCACTTGCTGTTTACTGCATATTAGCCAATTGTCTACCCACAGGAATATACTACCTTCAATGTAATAGGTCCTTATCTTATGATTTCATCTTTTGTGAAGTACCTTGTCAAACTCTTTCTAGAAGTTCAAACACAACATATCTACTGGTTTTCGTCTATCAACTCTGGTTGAGACTTTCTTGAAAAATTCTAATAAATTAGTCAGACATGATTTCTCTTTCATGAAGCCATGCTGACTCTGCTTAATTAAAGTATGATGTCATGTCAGCTGTTGTCCTTTTCCTCAAATGTCATTTTCACCTGCTACCTTTGCAAGGGGGGGTGGGGGCTCAGTGGTTAGCACTGCTGTTTCGCAGCACCAGGGACCCAGGTTCGAATCCAGCCTCCGGCAACTGTCTGTGTGGAGTTTGCACGTTCTCCCCGTGTCTGCGTGGGTTTCCTCCAGGTGCTCCTGTTTCCTCCCACAATCCAAAGATGGGCAGGTTAGGTGAATTGCCCATCGTGTTAGGTGCATTAGTCAAGGGTAAATATGGGGAATGGGTCTGGGTGGGTTACTCTCCGGAAGGTTGGTGTGGACTTGTTGGACCGAAGGGCCTGTTTCCATACTGTTGGGAATCTAATCTAATCTAGAAATGCTTTCACCTAGTGCAATGCATAAAAAGTTCAATGATCTGTTTAGATTTTGTAAGCCAAGTTAAAAGATAAACAGGCCTCCTTGTCAGAGCCCAAACAATAGAATGGTGAGGCAACACAATAGAGGTCTGCAGACCATAGGAGAGATGTGTCCAATCCATTGTTGATTATCAACAAAGCTGACTTACTGTCTAGCACTGATGGATAGTAGTTTACAGGAAAGTCTGCATCATCCCATACGAATGAAAAGCTGCAAGTCCCATCGAATAACATCCATCTTCACCATGTTCAACAAACAGGAGAATAAAAGGGAGTACAAGATAGCAGTGATCTAATTCATTGCACTGAAATTTTTCAAAATCTGATCCTTGATCCGGCCAGAACAGAAATGCTGTGGAGATAAAAATAGGAGTCCAAAATCAACAGGGAGAAAAGATCCTAATATATCCAGGTTCAGGACATTAAGATCAATTTTCATTGTGCAGCAAGCTGTCAAACCATGAGGTGTTATTTCATTCTTTGTAGGCAGCTCTTCCTTTAATGCTCCCACAGGATCAGTGGTTCAGGGAAGAGAAGTTAAGATGTGTTCAACCTGAAGACTCAATGGAGGAAAACACCTCAAAACCCTCACTTTAATATCTTTCGCATTTACATCCACACACAGAAACGGACACCATTTAAAAGGTTCTCCTCCATTTTGTGATGACCCAGATCACCAATAAGGTTCCTGATTTTATGAAAATATTCCAAATTGTCAAGATCCCACATGTGAAGGGATGAACTGGCTCTATTTTATTTAATCCCTCTCTTAGTTGCTTACAACAAGGTTAATTTAGAAAGAATCCTTTTCCTTGTAGATGCGTATCTTCCAGACCAAATGAATTTATATTTTAAAAATCATCTGACTTTACATGGCTGTCATGAGGTAATAAAAGAGTGATTTTATTAGTTATTGAACATGAGAAGCACACACAAAACAGATTAGAAAAAAATGAGGTAAGTGTAAAGAAAAGATAATATTTTAAAACGGTATATTGATCAGATTCTGAGTTCCATGAAGAATTAACTATGGAAGATTGCAGCTGTTACCAGTATGTCAGATGTATGTGGTATGCAGTGCTTTTGAGGTGCTTGGTTTTGCAGGTCAGCTGAAACTCTTTCATCCTATTTCCTTTTGATGCTGGCTGGTTATTCAGTACCACTAACTGAGCCAACTGGTCCTGCAATTTATAACTTACAAAGAAAATTCAAAACTAGGCCTTTCATGAGCCAACAATAAGCTAATGGCCATTATTATAGAATGGATAAAATATTTGAACATTCTGCAGTATGGTATCAGAGTTAAAAACAAATATTATATTCTTAAGTAGAGAAGATAAGAGAAGACCTGGTACAAATGTTCAAATTTACGAAAATCAAATGGCTATGAAAGATCATTTTCAAAAATCAGTGATTTGAAAACAAGATTTCATAAGCTTAGAATTAATGCAAGAAGGGGTAACATATTATTGGGAATAGGCAATAATTATAAATTAGAACAACAATGATCTTACTGAATAATAGGGCAGGTTTGAGTGGTCTACTTCTGCTCCTAATTCACGTGTTCAAATGTTGACAAAAATGTGAGAATATTTTTGCACACAAAAGATATTAGAACATGCAATACATTGCCACAAAAAGCTTTTTATACCAAGTACTTCTCAACATTTAAGAAAGCTATTGGATAATCACCTGAGAGAAAATAATACAGATCACAGTGAAAAAATAGGTGCAATTAAAACATTGTACATATCTGGGAGCAACATTGACATGTTGGGCCAAATGACTGTCTTCTTGATTGGAATTCCTATTATTCCACAATATATTCATATGGTAATTGAACTTTTGTTATTTACCTACATCTATGCAGAATCAATATTTTTAACAATCTGAACAAAAATGTGAAATTTAGCAATTCATAGTACATGTAAATTGACTTCCAGCTAGGTTTCTTACAGTTTTGACCCTGAGAACTCTTAACGTAATGGTGGTATTATATCTCTGGACTAGTATGTCTGTATCTAAGTTCCACCTGTCCAAGAGGTGTACCATGTCAACTTTAAAATGAAAATTGCTTATAATTAATTACCCAAGATATGTATAATATGAGGTAAAGATCAATCAGATTTGCTTATCAGTTAACTCTTTGAGTGTAAATGAATGGTGTTTTCTGAAACCAAGATTATCTATGTACTCCCACAGACACCTATTCATTTGTCACTTCCTTTCCATTCCAAGTTCAAGCCAAAACTAGGTATTAAATATACTCAGTGAAATTTTAAAATCTAATTTTAAAATCTAATATGATTAACAGGCTGAAACATTGATGAGGGAGTGCTTCTTCATCAGAGGAACCATCTTTCAGATAAGACATTCTACTGGGTTCAATCACATTTTTTAGGTATACAGGTATATCAAAGACCCTGTGGCATTTATTGGAAAAGAACAGTGGAATTCTCCCAGTATCTGAGTCCACATCTATACCTTATGCCACAACACTGAAACCAAATATTTTGGTCCAGTATCTCATTGCTTTTTGTCAGATCTTGTATGTAAATTAACTGTTATATTTTCGTAAATTATAATTACTAGGTTTAAACATAATTTACTGGCTGTTAAAATGTACAAAGGTTCATTGCTTGTTTTATCCAAGGGATGGTAACTAATCTAAAATATTTTAAGTTAAGTCAGTTCTAATTTGCATAGAAGGAATAACATACAGTATTTGAAAACTGAACTCACCGAACTGCAGGGTCTCCCGATTTGTGAAATTGTTTTACTACCAGTCTTGGAACTTCTCATAGTTAACGCCCATATTTCACATACTGGAAAACAAAGACTGCACTGATTGGGAAGGAACACAGCCTCATATCACACAGCTGCTCAACTAACTCACACATTGGAGGAAGCTTAAAGTGCACAGTCCAGACTTATACTACACTCATCAGGAATCATTCTTAAAATTTCTAAATGGTAAAATGAAAGATGGACAAAGTCAGTTTATTATTTTGATGTAAGATGTTACATTTCATTCAGTTGAAATTGAGGAAAGGAACTAAGATACCAAAAAGTGGATTATATCAATTTTGATTCTTCTGAAATTTCATTGCGTACAAGTACAATTCCGTATGAGTCAGACAAGTCATCATCCAATCAAGTGCTGGGGTTTAGAGATATCAGCACATTCTACCAGTGACACAAAGGTCAGGATGATCTTAGAAGAGTCAAGCCAAAGCAATGTTAACTTAACTCATCATTTCACAAAAGGAACTTAGTAATTGTGGGGGAGGTGCAGATTGTAAAATTTATTTTTATTTGCAGATACCATGAATGAAGATACTGAATTACCAATAGAAAAATGGGAGGAAGAAGAGATTTGTATTCTAATCCATTGATGGCTAAAATATAATTGCAGATTTGATAACAAAACGACAAAACAGTTTCCCTTCACTGACAGTACTAACGTACTCTCAATACTAATACCCTTTTCCCTCTTTGTAATTCTGCTCACACCCAATGTTAACCCTTTCTCTTCCTCAACAATATTCATTGTTCCATCCTTACCCCAACAGTATCCACCCCTTCTTTTTCTCCAAAAATGTTCACCTCCTCCTCTAACCTCTAACAATATTCACCCCTCCTGTCTCACCCCCAAAAGGTGTTTACCATTTCTCCCTCATCCTGACAGTACTCAACCCCTATCCCTGACAGTGTTCACCGTTCCTCCTTCAACTCTGACTATGTTAATCCCTTCACCCCAACAAAATTCATTCCTTTTCCTCACCTCCAACAGAGTTTCACCTTTTTTTTCTTACCATTGCCTCCAAAATTGTTCACACCCCTTACTCAATCCACAACAATGTTTAGCCTCTTTACCCCATATCCTTGCTTTCTGTTTTGAATATTTGGTTCCTAGATATCACGGGTCAAGCTATGAACAGAGTTTAAATTAACTAGCTATGTTGCCTAAAATTTAGAAGATTATAGGCAAGTTGATGGCAATATTCATACAAATCCTAGACATAAAAGGAACGATCAGACAGATAAAAATCATTTCTGGTCAGGGAATCCAGGACTACAGTCAAAAAGTTATGACTATATGACTCGATAAAGAGTGAAACTAAAAGAACATTTCTTAACAAAATATCTGGTAGACATTTTTACCCTCTTCTGAAAATGGATAAAGAATATCGATCAACTTTTAAGTTTGAAACTGAATCTGATGGAATTTTGTTGGCCAAAGTTATTAAGAGGTAAAAAGTGATCTTTCAGATTCAGGTTGACAGATTCGGTTTCTGTACTTAACAAGAATTAATATTCATGATGAATAAATAGACTCGAGCTACAGATAAATAACTATGAATCGTCAGCATGTAACTCTACTAGTTGAAACTCTAGCTCCTTTAAAAACACCACTCTACAAACACATGCTACACAGGCACACAAAAAAAATGAGTGTTATAGGTGGAAGGAAGACTGGGAAGGCAGTTCAGATGCCCATGTCCACATAGTTTGATGAGATTTGATTCTTTTGATGATCAGGACACTGCTACTTGGTCTTCCTTTTCCAGATACTTTCACTTGTTTGCAAGAGGCACAGAATAACCGATTCACACTTATAAAAGTTTTTGATTTATCATTTTAAGTACACAGCTTAGAGAAATTGGAAAGGGAAAATAAATTGACTATCTTCAAGGTTGAAATGCTTTGAATACAGGATAAAATAGTTCCTTTCCTCCCACAGGTCTGATGGTTTCTGTCAAATATTCACACTCTTAAGGTGTTCACTACCTGAAAGCCAATCACATAGGCAGAAGGTCTTTGTCATCAATAACTTGTCAATGGTCGACAGACCAATCAACTACCTGCTGCTGGCAAAAGTTCCATTGGTACCCACCCTTTGGTTCCAGTTCATTTGAAAACCAAGTTTCCACTCTTAATAAGCAGCTATGTAAGCAGTACTTACAATGAGTGCCAGGTTACTTGCTTTCACCAAGCACAAAATCAGAATTCTTGGTTTTTAATTCAATTATTTTCCTATTTCAGCTACAATCAAAAATATAGAGAAATTAAAAGATACTGTGTTTATATATAGTAGTACTCAAGCTGGAGATGGATTGTTAACCAATTGTTAACATTGTTAACCAATTATATACTGTGCTCTGGAAATTCTAACAGAACTTTGTCATGCATGCCTAAAGTCTGCTTCTATCCAGTATATCTCCCTCTGCACTAAACAGGGTTGCAATAACTGTGGGGCTACTCTCTTGTATTCTGCCTGCCCTCAACATTCTGTTCTGTCTTCTCCCATAAAGAAAGAAACAGGGGACTTCTGAATGTGATGAATAGAATGTTATGGGACAATGGAAGGAGCATTTATGGTGAGTAATTAAATTTAAGGCGAATGTCAGTGCTGACTGTCCATATGTAGATGCACAGTGGTACCATAAGAGGACTGGATGGAGGTACAAAGATATGCTGTGCAGACAAAGGAGGGGAGGTCAGTCTGAGGGTTTCACACATGAATGTGGCATGTCACTCACCATTTCTGTCCTGATAAATCAAATGAATATCTGTTTGCAATGTAACCATGACCAGTCTCCACACCCTTCAGCATTTTCATCTATGTTACTTAACTTTGAAAGCAGGACTTTCTCTCCATCTGTTAGAATCAAAATGTTTCAGTAGGCCTCATTTAGCCCGCAACATGATTTCCAGGATTGTCTCTGAGAATTATGAGACACCCTACCCTCATTGAGTTTGAGTCTCCAACACTCGAGTTGTTGTTTCTCAGTTGCCATTTGTAGAACAAACCAATTCTGCCCTTCACCAATACACTTTTAAATACTGTAACATCAGTCAGGTGCTTATCATGATCTAGTCCACACGAATAGTTCAGGAATTCTGAAAGCAAGATGCAAACATCATAGCTATGCTGAAGGTCCAATAAAAATATATTCTTCAATATACAGGTTTTCAATTCACTACTAACCTGCTCCACTGCAAGTGGAACCATATTTTAAAATCCAAATTTTCACAGAAAATTCAGAACCTATACCAAGTACAATGATGTTGTTCTTTCTTAAGTGAATGAGGTGATATAATATTGTTTCTGGGAAAGTAGTGGACAGAAAATTGGCCCACTTAATTGCAAAGTGTCTTAGCTACAGCAACTGGTGAGGGGGAAAGAAAACTGGCATTCTTCAGTCTTCAGGTATTTCACTGGAGACAAAGATGCACCAGTTGGTTTTGCAGCTGCCTGAAGGCTTCTGCCAGTATCGCTCACACCCATAAGTTGTTAAGCTTCCTGGGAGCCAATCAAATGTTATTGTCAGGCTGATGGCTCTCATCACCCACAATTGGGCACAAATCCACAAAAACATTAGTTACTTATTAGTGGCTGAATCTCTTTGCAGACATCCTGGAGCCTGGCCTCCTATAAAGAGCTTCCCCCACTGCTTGAATAAAGCAGCAGTATAAACATGATTTACAATGCACTTCTGCAACATGCTTTTAATAAGTGTAGCAATTACTTTCACAATCCTTGGCATTAAAATAGTCTTTTCCCCAAATCAAAAATGCAGAAAAATAAATTGATACAGTTTTTACAAGTCGAAATACGCAGTTAATAAAACATCGATAAGTAATTACTTTGAAACTTCAAAAACCTCCAAGATTATCCATACAACATTTTGAATTTCAGAAATCTTTTGCTAAAATATCTCACACTAGATTACTTCATAAAATTGAATCTTGTGGTATATGTAGATATGTTGGATTAAGAATTGATTTCAATGCATAATAATGAAGCTTGGAAAATGAATGTGATCCAGCTTGCAGGTGCATATGAAAGATGCCACATCTCGCCCCTCGCCCCCACCATTCCCCTCTATTCTTATCCCTCTCAGAGACAGGTCCTAGGCCCATTATTCTTTAATATCTGTATTAATGACCTTGTTAACAGTGAGCATTCTGTTGGAATTAAGTTTAATGATGGCATCGAAATCTATCCAAGGGTCACAATGATAAAAACAAGTAACCCAACAAAAAAAAAATTAAATGTGCTTGGAGATGGCCAACATGATGGCAAATGGCATTAAGTTTATAAGCTAAAGTCATCATAGTTTTATTAGACCATAGGGCTGCTCTCTTATTACAGAATGTAGCACAATGCATGTTGGTCAGGCCAATACACAATACACAAATCAATTGCAATACTGAATAAGATCCATTCAGATTGTAGCAAAAGCAAAAATAGGACATAGACTGTATTATTAGAACAATTTGGTATAAATTATAGGGCAGAATTCAGCCTAGTGCAGGAGAGTGGTGGCAGAGGCATGCTGCAGAGAAAGGGTAGTGGCCTGGTGCAGGAGCATGGCAGCAGTGGCCCAACGGGGAACATGGCAGCAATCAGCGGTCAAACCACATGCATGGTCTGTTACAAAGAGCCTTTGGCGATGTTTGTAATGTTTGTCTTTTCAACTTTGCTTCTTGTTTTTTCTGACCTATGGTCATACTGTGTTTAGTTGTAATGTAATTTTGTTTTTCTTCATTTCTCTATTCTGTAACTAAGCATTGTACCTAGGTACCTTTGTACATAAGATGGCATAATAAGTGGTGAATTATAAACTTTTCACTGTATTCATTTGAGTAGATGTGACAATAAAGCTAATTCAGTTCAATTCAATTCAATTAATTTTGTTGGTCAGACTAGAATATTGTGCCTGGTTTTGTTATTCCCATTACCATCTGTCCACGTGGAGTGTGATATAGCATTCTTGGAAATAGCCAGAGGAGATTGATATGTCTTAGCATAAAGAAATTTAGCTATTCAGCAAGGTTCAAAACATGGGTACAGTCTATAAAATAATTAAAAGCTGCATAGATTCCAGTTTAATGAATTGGGTATAATCAGTATGTATGAGTTTAAATTCTGTGTGAGTGTGATAATAGGCAGGACACTGTTCTTATTTTCTCCAGAAACAGGCCCTTCAGCCCAACAAGTCCACGCTGGCCTTCCAAAGAGTAACCCACCCAGACCCACTTCCCTCTGACTAATGCACCTAACACTGTGGGCAATTTAGAATGGACAATTCATCTGACCTGCACATCTTTGGACGGTGGGAGGAAACCAGAGCACCCAGAGGAAACCCACGCAGACACGGGGAGAACCTACAAACTCCACACAGACAGTTACGCAAGGCTGGAATCGAACCTGGGACCCTGGCGCAGTGAGGCAGCAGTGCTAACCACTGACCCACCATGTCGCCCACTGCCCATTGATGAGGATATCAATGATGTAGTAGTAAAATTGAAATTTCCTGCACAGCTATTAAGACTTGCTTTTTCTTTATTTAATGATCACTGATTTTCTATTCTTTTTACAGGAAGGTTCTCCTTAAGATCATTAATGAGAGCAGAAAGGTTAAACCTGTATCTGATGGTAGAGTTTCTGGATGTCTCAGGAATTAGAAGTGATTTCTACTTTTGCTGATGAAAGATGGTGTAGAGTCTTTTTTCAAAGAATCTACCTCCACATCAGTTTGTGGACTAATCTCTCGCACACACTCAAACCACTCCTGTGCAACTCCTTCCATTTGCAGACATTTATCCCATTATGCATTGCAACCTGTGAACTTTGCAATGGACAGTTATCATAGAATAATCTACAGAAAGCTTTAGTACAAGAGGAAAGTTTTCAACTGTGGAAAGGAAATGCTGAGTGTTTGCTGCCAACTGCAAGTTGTTCTCTTGGATAAACTTTGCAGTTTAATGGCTGAAACTGGTCACTGCAGCTTGAAGGAGAATTGTTGCCACAGTCAGCAACTTTTAGTGATTCAAGTCTTAGTGCTATTAGTAAACAAGCATGCCATAATAGTACCAAAATCAACAGTTTACTTGAGCCATGAATAATAAGAAATAAAATCTTGACAAACAAAAACATAAAAATGAGATATGTTAATAAAAGCATTTCAATTTATAATCACTGTAGTGATTGTAACGACGTCATCAGCTGGACCTTGTAGGATATGAATTCCCTGATTGGGGCTGTCAATCATGGAACCCTAGCTGACATATAAGGGTGAATGTCTGGGATATGCCTGACTCAGTGAGAGGCAGTGCTATTAACAAAGGCTAAGAATTTGTAAATAAAGGCTGATTGGTGATGGGATACCGGCATCTGAAGAGTTATTTCAGTGGTGACAAGAGTAGGATTTTAATAAAAAAAAACATTTTTCAGAGTTGGATAAATACCCAATATATGGCAGGAGGTTTGTCCTTCACAAGGCAGATCTGGGCCACACTTACTTGCAATAAATTTAGACTAGATCCCCATAAGAGTTTATAGAATATGAGACTACCATTCAGCACATCGTCAGCCTGCTCAATTTTTCAATGGATTATGGAGAGCATTTTGCAAGGTCTACCTTAGATTGCCATTTACCTAGAGGACATCCTGATAACATGGAAATTTAATAAGAATTACTTAGAGAATTTAGACATAGTCCTATAGGTATTTTGTTTAAAGCAGGGATGTACCTAAAAAGGGAAGAATGTGTATTCCAGGCCACCCAAGTGACCTACTTGGGCTACACAGTCAACAAGACCAGGTTGGACCCATTGGAAGATAAAGTAAGCAATCAAAGTTGCCCCAATTCCAACATCTGTCAGGAGCCTAGGTCATTTCTGGGTCTGGTACATTATTACAGAAAGCCCATACACATCCCACCATCCATCCTGGCATCATTGCATGAGCCCATAAAAAAGAATCAAGAAAGAAAGTGCTGTAAAAACTCAGCAGGTCTGGTAGCACCTATGGAGGGAATGCAGAGTTTATATTTCAGATCTAGTTATCCTTCTTCAGAACTCCAAAAAAAGGGGTCAGCTTGGGAATAGTGTCATAGACAAGCCCTAGCTTTCAATAAAGAGACAACTATCATTCTCTAAGGTGTTGGCACACTATGATCCCTGGAAAGTTCAGGCATTGACATGCGATGCCTCCCACTATGGCATTGGACTGGTATTAACTCATAAGTGGCCCAATGAAGAGGGACGCCCAAAAGCTTAAGCATCCAGGACTTCAGTTAATGCAGAACATAAATATGCCCAAATAGAAAAAGAAGCATTGGTAGTCATATTTAGAGTCAGAAAGTTCTAGCAATATCTTTATAGGTGAAAATTTATGATAATAACTGACCACAAACCCCTATATGGCCTGCTTAAAGAGGATAAAGCCACCCTTAGTTTTGGGCTGCATTCAGTGGTGGGCTCTAATATTAAATGCTCATGTTTACAAATTAGAACACTGTTTACTTGTGATTAGAATTTAATTGTAGTAGTTTAATTTAACAGTCATGATTCGGAGATGCCGGTGTTGGACTGGGGTATACAAAGTTAAAAATCACACAACACCAGGTTATAGTCCAACAGGTTTAATTGGAAGCACACTAGCTTTCGATGAAGGAGCGTCGCTCCGAAAGCTAGTGTGCTTCCAATTAAACCTGTTGGACTATAACCTGGTGTTGTGTGATTTTTAATTTAACAGTAGTAGTCTCACCAACTTTAACGGCATTTAAATGGTCATTGGATAAACATATGGAAGAAAATGGAATAGTGTAGGATAGATGGGCTTCAGATTGTTGCGCCAACCTGTGGAACCATCGAGGGCCGAAGGGCCTGTACTGCGCTGTAATGTTCTATGTTCTAATTATTTCAGATTATGATTTGGATATTTCCCATAAGAGCATCTGACGTCGTCAGTATTTTCTTTTACTCCGATTCAATCAGACAGGTAAATTAGTCACTTTGCTTACTTTATTTTACTCACTCATGGGACTTTGATTAAATCAATATCATATGAGGTGACATTAGGTGTTGTGGGGCTGGAGAATCAATGGATTTTCTTAGGTGGTTCATAACAAGAGATTTGGGCTCATCAGAGATTATTTTAGTGATCGTATTAGTGAGTGATAAAGTTAAAGAAAACACCAGATTCTACAGAGGCAGAGACCTTTTTTCATATTTGAAAGCTAAAATAGATTATTCATCCACGGGGAATCAAGGATTATGGGGAAAGGGCAGGAAAGTGGATGTGAAGAATGCCGTTCAACCATGATTCCATTGATGGGAGAAAAGATTTAAGGGATTGAACAGTCTATTCCTGTTCCTATTTCTTATGGTCTTGAATTAGAAATGATACTGGAAATTGCAACAAAATTCCTGGAGGTGGCAGAGTTGTCCTTGACAGTATTCAATTATACCAAAAATAACTGATGAATTCAAGTGGGGAGTGAAATTGTTTGCTAAAACTAAGAAGGTTGCCATAATTGAAGTACTAGCATAACATTTGAGTTTAATAGAAATAAAAGCCAGGTTCTCCAGATAATGAAATTTTGGAATCAGGTGATATTAAGTCACAGTTTGAATATTAAGTAAAATTAAAGCAACTTGAAATAAAATTTGGAGTTGGAATTCCAAACAGAAGTAGTTAAAGAAAGGCAAATGAGAAGACTAGAATTAGAATTGCAGAGCAAAAAGGAAAAGACAAATAGGGAATTTAGGCTTAAAATGATGCAGTTGAAATAGAAGACGACATCAGATGCTCTCATGGGAAATAGTCAAATCATAATCTGAAGCCTGGTAAGGAATTTTTTTAAGTTTGTACAGGCCCTACCAAAATTTGAGCAAAGATGTGAAGGCATTCTACATGCTTTGAGACAAATTGAAACAAATGACTTTATCAAAATAAAATTGAACATGCATTTAGAATTACTTGACATGGAATGCATCAGAAATCGATGCTTCACTGTCAGAAGGTTTTTTGAGATTATTACACTGTAAGAAGAGTTATATTGGCTGTATATGATTTAGTTCCTGAGGCATGTAGGTAAAGGTTTCAGAATTTAAGGCAAATACCTTGGCAAACGTATATTGAATTTGAAAGGGTTAAGGAAAGTAATTTAACAATTATGAAACTTAGGAACTGAAACCACGTGTGGAAGTCCTTTGGAGATTATTCTGCTAGAGGAATTTAAAACACACTACCTTCTGTAATAAAAATCCATGTTGAGATTAAAAAAGAACAAGGGATTACAGCTGCTAGACAGGCAGCAGCCACTGCTGACAATTAGGAATTGATCCATTAAACTAACCTTTCGTCCATCACCCTTATCAATTCAAAAGGGATTCAAAGTGGGACAGTAAAAGGACGGCAAGTAGCCAAGGTAAAGAAAAATAGGTGGGAATGCCCCAATATCTCCTCCTGAAATGAGAAAAGAAAGTACTCAAGATTCAAGTGAAAATCAAAGGCCAAATTGTTTCTATTGTAGCACATTTATTCAGAATATTAGAAGTTGTGATAAAAATCCATGGGACTTATTGGAGGTCATAGAAATAAGTCTGTAAAATGAACTCTAAGGGAAAATGCCATGGATCAAGTTGCAGCTTTAGTGACAGCTAAGAAACCAAAGATAAATGATGATGTGATTGTAGAGGTATGTAGAGAAGATGAGTTATAAAGAGTTTGTGAGAAAAGGGAAGTTAACTTTTTTTCATATGAGGCAACCAAACCTATAACTATACACAGGGATACAGGGGCTACTGTAACTCTTTTGCTGAAGAAGCAGTTTGTTTATGATCCAGAAAATTCAATGAAAGCCAAAGTGTTGGCACATGGGATAGGTGGAAAATATAATCTGTGCCATTGTATAAAGTCCAACTGAAGTGTGTCTTGTTATCTGGATCAGTGAAAGTGAGGGCTGTTAAGTGGTGGGCAGAGTTGATTTAGTCCAAACAGAGCTATGTTCATAGAATAGGATCCCTGCAGTGCATAAATGGGCCATTCAGTCCAACAAGTCCACACTGACCATCTGAAGAGCATACCACCCAGACCCATCCTTGTAACCCTTCATTTCCCATGGCTAATCCACTTAGACACTATGCGCAATTTAGCATGGCCAATCCACACAACCTGCACATCTTTGGATTGTGGGAGGAAACCGGAGCATCTGGAGGAAACCCACACAAACATGAGGAGAATGTGCAAATTCTATACAGACAGTCACCCGATGGTGAAATCAAACCAAGTCCCTGGCACTGTGAGGCAGCAGTGCTAATCACTGAGCCATCATGCTTTTCATGTATGTTCAGTATATTTTTCAATTGTGTGAAGTGATCAGAGTGATAGCTAAACAAAACTGATCACCAAAGGTCAAGTAATACCACAAATAGGTTATCCAAGTCGCCAAAACATTATTTAAGAATAAGAATAATTCAAAAGAAGTGCTTGGCATGTTTTCACTAATTGAGGCTCAAAAAACAGTTGCAGAGTTAAATAAGGTAGCACACATAGCTCATACTGAAGTTGTGGCTGAAGGAGTTCCAATTGCTACTGTCTTATAAACTGAGTTCTGATGAGTAAGTGGAGACATCATCACAGACCTGCCAAGGAAGAATGAATAGCCATTCATCAAATAGTGTATCACCCAGATATCAAATGGAGATATTGCAAGTAGCTCTTAACATTTTTATGGCAGACATGAAGCAATACCGAAAATACAAATATCAAGTAACAGGCATTTTGATGGCCAAAACTTCAAAAGGACATAATGCAGTTCTGTAAAATGTATCATACATGACAGAGTAGGAAAACCTCAATATGTAGTCAAACCAGCACCTTTGATATCTCTTATTTTTTGAAGAATTGTTCATTTGCATGAAAATAGATTGTGTAGGACCATTAATGAAAATGAAAGCAGAATATCAATATATCCTTACAATAATGGATATGACAATATGATTTCCATAAGCTTTTTTTTGGACCATTATGGTAGTGGAAAAGTTAAATCAGATTTTATTTGTTATGGATTGTCAATTGAGATACAATCCGATCAGGATAAAAGTTTACCAGAACATTATCAGCTGTTTGGGCATAAGACAACTGTGTATCAACTACAAAGGGACCTTTGGCAATGCTATCAGACTCTCAAAACTGTCACAAATATCCACAGGACTGAGACAAAGAATTACACCTCTGATTATTTACTACCAGAAATATCACAAAAAAAAGCTACTAGATGTAATCCATTTGAATCAATCTTTTGTCATAAGAAACAAAGTCCATTAAGATTAATTAGGGAGATGTTCTTGAACAAGAAGATGAATCATCAATATTCTCATAGGAGAACCTAAAGTAACACGACAGTGGTTTAAAGCTTCACATGTGAAAATGAAAGAATAGACAAACACACACACACATACTACAATTAGAACATTTCAAGTAAGAGATGAAGTATCAGTATTTTTGCTTTTGCAATGTGAACCACTCAAAGTAAAATTCAGTGGTCCCAATAAGATAGTTAGGAGGGTTACTAACTTAACTCATCCATTATGAACTCCTGATCATAAGAAGAAGAATCAGTTGCATCATAAACATGTTGAAAGGATATAATTTTGGGGAAGAGAATAAGAGAGAGTGAGAGATGGTAAGTGTAGTAGAGGATGATAGAGTCAATACGTGAGGGAGAGTTTCAAAGTGAATCTCAATTTGCCAACACAGAAATAATGAAAACTAGATTTGTACCCAATTCCACAATTAGATCTACATCGATAGAGTTGACAATATTTCATTCCTTTCTAAGATTGGAAAGTACCATTAACATCAAGGACTGACGGAAATATTTGCTTTCATCATACCAAGTTGATTATACCAATGTAGAGTTATGCCATTCAGATTAAAGAATTCATTAGCTACATTTCAAAGGCTTATGAATCAAGTCACACCTGTGGTACGCAACTTTGGACACTGAAATATATAGGGAGACATGGGAAGACAAGTGAGACAAGTAGAAGACCCGTTTTAGCAACTTCAGCTGACTGGCTTTGTAATCAAATTAACCAAAAGCTAAGTTGTGACAGCAAAAATAACTTACCTAGGATATACAATAGGACAAGGGCAACTGTGGCTAAGGGCAGTGAAACTGAAGGCTCTATTAAAATTCCTTGTTGCTAAAATTAAATGGGATTTCATGAGATTTTTAGGTTTTATCAGTTTTTGTGTGCAACTTCAGCACAATTGCTGTAATCTTGAATAAATTGGTTAAGGAAACCAGCAAAAGTGGTATGCCAGGCAGCCTTTAAGAAGCTGAAGGCAATCCTAAGAAATGAAACTGTACTAGCCACCCCTGATTTTTCTACACCTTTCAAAATGATGAATGATGCAAGCAACTTGGAGGTAGATGCAGTCTTGTTACAGGATGAGTTGAGAATAGAGGTCAGTGAGATACAATTCTAAGAAATCAAATCAACCTCAGAAGAAGTACTCCATTATAGAAAGACTTTGAGATTATTATTGTCTCAAACTTTGAAATACACATCCAGTATGGTCACAAATCTACACTAATAACTGATTGATTCATTTAGGCATTTATTGAAAAAGTTTGATACTTGAAATGTGAAGCTGGTTTCAAGCATTTAATGTAAAGACTCCTCACTTTGCTGGAAAAGATAATGTGAACATGGATGCATTGCTCCAATCATAAAATGATGGAATAAATTCAAGATTTAAGAAATTATGTATGGCTGTATAAAGTGTATGAAGTGAAAGAAAGGATGTAAGTTTCATTTTTTTTTGTTTGTGTATCACATTCCTTGTGATTAAACTCTGTGTTGGAAATAGTGTTTTATCCTTTTGTAATGGAAAATTAACAAATTTAACATTTACTGTGAAATCTAAAAGAGAATGCCTTTCTAAATTTAGCGCTATGCTGAGCTTTGCAAACAATACTTTGCTGAGTTCTGCAGCCAGGAGACAGCTGTCTTTGTTTGAACTTTGTAAATGTTCAACTTGACCTTGTGACAGTTGAATTCAGTGAAGGCTGAGGAAAGCATAAGAACAGTTATGTCCACGACCAGGGGATGAGAAAATAACAACTTGAGTCTTCCCAGTCTTTGCTCTTGAGAGCGTAATAAGAATGCTGTAAGAAGAGTATCTGAATTATGCTCAGGTGCCCCTTACATGAGGCATTTGGCCGAATATATTGGGTCGATTCTGCAGAATCTGAATAAAGCTCTTTTCTTTGCTCTTGCTAACAGTTGATTTAATTTCCACGACACCTTCATAACACTGGAGACATACAAAAACCATATCTTTTTACCCTTTATTTTTGGTTGTAGGCTGAAATGGGGAAAACAAATGTTTTAAAACCAAAGACTGCGGAAGGAATTGCTGAACTTTTGAAAACAAGTTACTCAAACTCCGTGAGTTATGCTTACACTGCTTCTTTGCAAGTAGGTGGGGAGGTGAGGTAAGATGGCACATCATTAGGATGCATACACAGAGAGTGATTAGCTTTTGTTTTCTGCAAATGAGACCAAAAGTCATCAGCATGATGATGCATCTCTGACTCCTGGTCGGGTGAACTATTTGGAGGGGAAGTAGTAATTAATGTACCAATTGTCCTGAGCTTCCAGTGAAGAACTAAAAGATCTTTATGAAAAAGAGGATTGAATAATGGTAGGTATTCAGAAACAAAAGGAATACTTCATCTAACACTGTGGAATGATCCCATTGAATTGAGTTTCCCAATATGTTTTTCCAACCATCCATAACACTGTTACTTTTATTTTGTTCTTTCTGCCTGTAAGTAAAAATTTGAAAGAGTGTTAGTATTAGTACAGCCATAGTACAGCTATATGTTGACACTTAGGTAGTTGTTTGTAATAACCAAAGGTCCTTGGTCGATACAGGTAGATGCAGTATTGTCTGTAAACTGGATTCTATCAGACAGGGAAATTGGGAACTTTGTACATTTTCAACAGATTATTAGATTTGTGGCAGCCCCAAGAGTAGCAAAGGCTTGAGAGTCTTCACACTTTCCCAGGTGGGTCATAACAGTACTTGAGTAGTTTTCTGCCATTTCTTCACTTATGTTATAAATTATCTTGTCTCTACCTGTAACAGACTCATATTTTTCTTTGAAGAAAGTGACGACTGCAGATGCTGGACATCAGAGTCGAGAGTGTGGTGCTGGAAAAGCACAGCAGCATCTGAGGAGTAGGAGAATTGATGTTTCAGGCATAAGTCCTTCATAGGAATGAGCTGATGAAGGGTTTATGTCTGAAAAATCAATTTTCCTGCTCCTTGGATGCTACCTGACCTGCTGTGCTTTCCCAGCACCACACTCATGACTCATATTTTTCTTTGCTAATCCTTTCCTTTTTACGTACCTTTAGCATGTGGTGCAATCCATTTTATGTTTTTGTTTCTTCATATTTTACATCCATAACATCTACATTTAAAGAGATGGAAACCACTAAGCATACCAGAGGGTGAGTAAGTCCAACAAGTTGAATTGGCTAATATTAATAAGTTTATCTCCAAGAAAAATACTATTTTGCATTGTCTGGTGGTGGAAGGCAAACAAGAGGGCAATTTGTCCATGCCATTTTAACATATTTCAGACTACCTTTAATACTTTATTATTTTATTATATTCATTATACTCTAAATATTTGTGCCATTGTTTACCTTTTTGAGTAAACAGACCAATACCTGAGTTATTCTGTGATTGAAAGACAACTTCTTCCTGTGATATGCTACCCTTCTTCATGGCTTTAATGGTTGAATTTTCAATTTGTAGAAAATTTTGCCTTTATGCTGTGAACAGTCAGTAACTATGTTGGAAGAACTGAAATGTAAAACTATAGACAGACATTTCCTTTACATCTCCACAACTTCAGATCAACCTCAAAGTCTATTTTTTGTTTCGAAGTCTGTCAGGTTTCATTTTTCACTGACTAACTGCATTTCTGAGTGACTTTTTGGCAGGCTCAAGACTGAGATATGTTGGGGTCTTTGACTTCAATCATTCCTTTAGAATCTGCCATTATTGTATTGTTGAATTCTGCAAATAAAACCAAAATTTCAAGAAGGTTTAGAGGGTAAAGAATTTTAGAGGTTTGTGAACTTGGTATAACTGCTTTGATCAGATTCTGGATTACTCACCTAATTGAGGCAGACAGCTCATAAATAGATGCATGAAAGTTAATTAGTCCCAATGTGTACATATGATGTGTGAATGTGTGATTGCGTGAATGTGAATGTCTTTCTGTGAAAGACAGAATGTTCCCAAAGTATGGATCCAGAGCATAAACAGTAATCAATAGACTAATGGAAAAACATAATGAATAAGGAATGACTATTCCATCAGCTTGTGGATTTACTGCTGAGTAATTAATTGACCCTGATATGTAAGCACAGTGTGTAAGGATTAATTGGCCTGTGTGCATGTGAATGGAATGAAAAGTCTTTCCAATTTAATATGTCCCTTGAAGAACTTCTCCAAGAGAAGAGATACCGTATGAGAAATGACTACTTGCCCAAGACAATTGCCGCAAGTGATTAAACTTTCGTGGGTTGATGTAAGAAAAGATTTATTAGTTTATAGTACGCAGACAGACCATGATTATTTGATCATCTACAGACAATAGATGTTGCATCGAGTCCTATTGTGTTGCTTATCATTCCACAGCTGATCTCATTTACAGTTCTGGTGTGCCATTCTAGCACTATGACCATGTGTTTATTTTATTCCCCCTGCCTCTTGCTGACTGTCCAGACTAATTTTATTGAAGTTTTGCTAACTTGCTGGTTTAAACGTCTGTGTATACTATCCAACTTAGTCAAGTTAAGGTTATTGACTGTGGACACTCCTACTCAGTAGCTGTTGCCACATCATTTAGCATTTCTCTTGTTTTAAAGGCTGGCTGGCTATGGTCTGACCTCCCTCATGTCAAACCCTGTCTTCCATCCTAATAGATGGTGGGTCAAATACAAGTATAATTTCTGAAGTTCAGAAGGGCACCACTCTGGCAACTGGGATCTGGACATATTCTGACCAATTCATAGTGGATGGTGTCATGCAGGTTTTTCCTGTGTTTTAAAACCATTCTACTTTGCGATTCTGAGGTAGTTCGCAGAAAAATGTGTAATTTCTAATTTCATACAGGACATAGTTTTCCCTTATGACCTTTTGGGCCATCATTGCCCCATTTCTAGCCCTTCCTCTGAACTAGTAGCAAAGCTTTTCATTTCTGTACATACATTTGTGGAAAAACCCCATTCTGTGTTCAGATAGCAATAATCTGAGCTACCATGTGGCTTCCTATACTCAACCTGCTGGTTTTTGGAGCCAAACATCATGGATTTGTTGGGGTTGACTCACCAAACATCATCCTCATGTTTGCCTGCCGCTGGTGGGACAAACTACATAGAGCCAGGATAAATGTACACTTGTCCAGTTAGCGCTTCTCACAATCGTATTCTGACATTCCAACCAATATAGATCAACAGGCTGTATGTTGCCATCCAGCAGCGGGGATCAAGGTGGCATCTGTTCTTATACCTATGTAATATCTGACCAAGTTTAGATATCTCCCCACCCTTCTCGACCTGTAGAGACTTTTCTCTTACCCTGTCTGATCTTGGACCATGCTCACTAAACTCCTCCCAAAATTTGCTTTCATCAAATTCTCACAATTACTCTTTTGTCAGTCAATTCAGTATGTGTCAGACCTGACCTTGACCCAAAAATGGAAGATCAGAAGCAAGTTGGTGCATCGGCACCATTAAATTTCTGGATGATTAAAATTTAGATGACAAGATGAAAAATGGGCGAAAGACAAAAATGTCCTTTGATTTGAATAAAACACAGATGAGATGGCAAGAAATAGCCAAAGGATGAAAGTGGCCCAAACGTCACAAAGATAGCCATCACCATCAATCATCAGGTATGGTATTGTAATCCTGTACAACCAGGGAAGACTAGCGTATTTGGGCTACGATGGTGGTAGAGGTTTATGCTCTTTTATGACCAGAGGGATTAGCAGAACACCAGGGTTGGTGTGTAATGAAGTGCATGTGAGAATCAGACCCTTGCTTTTGCTCTTCCAGTCTCAATGGGATGGGAGCATCAAAATGACTACCCTTCATAAAAGGGTTCTCTTTGTCTCTGGGCTAGAGTACTGCATAGGACACATTCAGAGAGTACTGTCTTTAACCATCCCTTTCACTTCATGATTGCTCTGCACTGAGGCCCGCCTCTCCTGGCAGGGATTAGTAGGATCAGCTCTGCTTCTGATCCTGTGGTTGAGGCCTCAGGAGGGACAGTGTCCCAGGCTGGTCCAGGATCATGGCCTGGATCGGGATTGAGTGTTCCGATTGGGTCTGGATCAATGACTAGTCTGCAGTCTGGATGAGGACTTGGATTAGTGTCTGCTTCCTCCAGTTTGTTAGAAGCACAGAGTTGGTGGCCAATGCTTCAGATTCCATTGGCCTTTAACTGATTAACATTGTACCACCAGTTTTTCGTTTTTCTAGCAAATTTCCATAAACTGACATGTTGGCCTTGTCCATCATAGAGTGGGGACCCAAATATCTGAGGGAGACAAATTTTTATAAACGACCTGGGTGAGGGCGTAGAAGGGTGGGTCAGTAAATTTACAGACAACACTAAGGTTGGTGGAGTTGTGGATAGTGACAAAGGATGTTGTAAGTTACAGAGAGACATAGATACGCTGCAGAGCTGGGCTGAGAGGTGGCAAATGGAGTTTAATGCGGCCAAGTGTGAGGTGATTTACTTTGGTCGGAGTAACCGGAATGCAAAGTACTGGGCTAATGGTAAGATTCTTGGTAGTGTAGATGAGCAGAGAGATCTCAGTGTCCAGTTACACAGATCCTTGAAAGTTGCCACACAGGTGACAGTGTTTTAGCTTTTATTAATAGAGAGATCGAATTCTGGAACCATGAGATTATGCTACAGCTGTACAAAACTCTGGTACGGGCGCATTTGGAGTATTGTGTACAGTTCTGGTCACTGCATTATAAGAAGGACGTGGAAGCTTTGGAAAGGGTGCAGAGTAGATTTAGTAGGATGTTGTCTGGTATGGAGGGAAGGTCTTACAAGGAAAGGCTGAGGGACTTGAGACTGTTTCCATTGGAGAGAAGAAGGTTGAGAGGTGACTTAATAGAGACATATAAAATAATCAGAGGTTTAGATAGGGTGGACAGGGAGAGCCTTTTTCCAGCTATGATGATGGCAAACACAAGGGGGAAATCGCTTTAAATTGAGGGGTGATAGATATAGGACAGATGTCAGAGGTAGTTTCTTTACTCAGAGAGTAGTAAGGGTATGGAATGCTTTGCCTGGAACGGTAGTAGATTCGCCAACTTTAAGTACATTTAAGTCGTCACTAGACAAGCATATGAACATACATGGAATAGTGTAGGTTAGATGGGCTTCAGATTGGTATTTCCATTATATGTATACTAATAAAAGAAAATCAAAAGCAACTGAGCTCCAAGTTGGATGGTTAACTATTTAATTAACACCATTGGATCCCTCATAGCTAAATACACATCTAACTGGAGAGGGGTCGGCGCAACATTGAGGGCCAAAGTGTGTGTGAGAATCAGACCCTTGCTCTTGCTCTTCCAGCCTGTACTGTTCTATGTTTTATGTTCTTGGCTGAAAAATTTGTGAGATCACCACTGCTTTACCTCATAGTCTATCGGGTTCACCTTCCCAAAGTATACCTTGTTGCGCTTTGTCCTTTTCACCAGGTCCAGTTAATATCCTCTCTTACCCCTCTCCAGTTAGATGTGTATTTAGCTATGAGGGATCGAATGGTGTTAATTAAATAGTTAAACATCTAACTTGGACTCAGTTGCTTTTGATTTTCTTTTATTAGTACACGTATAATGGAAATGCTATGCTATATGTTTTGAGGGAGTTTTTAAATCTTTTTGGATTTTGATGGGAGTGGCACTGAATCATGATGAGGTAACAGGGATTGGCTGGCTCTCAAACACAGTCTTTTTCTCAATGGACATAAAGGACTGAATCTTGTGTGTGTGTGTTTGCCTTCAGTCCATTGCATTTAGTTTTACAGAGGATTCTTCTCTGCAAGTTGTCTCATTGTATCAACCAAACTCTTCTCATTAACTACCATCCACCCATAGCACCACTCTTGCCTAATTCTAGCGTCATCCTTCTATATGCCGTTTCCATGATAGCTCACCACTCACACTGCTGCTGAACTGAATCAAAAACTCTAAACTAAACAAAGGCTAGCTACACAGCTAGCTGGCCACTCCCCTTTGATTCTACCTTTTTTAAAGACATGAAAGCCTTAAGCCAGAGGCATTAGCTGTTAGCAATAGACAAAAAGGGACCCAATAATCCTTTCAAATCCAGCCTAGTTGGAGCCAGGCCAATTACCCCCTCTCTGGGAAAAAAATAAAGGGCGTAGTAACCTTGTAAAAGGACCAGCATTGTGACACTATGAAGAGCTTCGATTTTGCTCAGCACACAACAGCATCATAGGGCACGATCAAAAAACTCAACAGGATACACCCGTCATGCATGGACATTTGCATCCGATATTTTCCAACCCTTCAGATTTACATGAACCTGTCCAATCCACTTTCAAGACACTTAAGAAGCACATTGTAGGGTGTGTACCAGCAACAAGCATTGAAAGGCGCTTCAAGGAAGGTTTGCGCCCAGCCACAGGTTCCCAGCTCTCAGACATGGAAGCTTGTTCTCTCTTCCCTTGTTCACTTAGCACCTACCTGCATGTTCAAAGCAAACATGCCTTGCTCTGTTGTGTCAATTAGCGCAGTGACACAATCAGGCAGCATGCTTTGCTGGTTAGCAGTCCTTAGTCAAGGGTGTGCGCTTCGTGCAATATGGCAACATGATATGTCAATCTCACGCACACTTCATGAAAAAGCACAAGTGCAGCAAGCAGGCAGCCATGTCTCTGTTTTAGGGGTCTCTGAAATCCATGAAAGCAGCCACTGGCCAGGAGGACCCAGCACAGTAAAATCAGAGACAGTATCTAATTCCAGGGAATTGGCTACAATCAGACATTGGTCACAGTGTTCCTGGTTGGGGGTCCATTGATCTGCAGTCTGGGAATGTGGTCATGGTTAATACTGTGGCTCCATAACAGCCATCCAAGGGGACAGCCACTTTCCCTCCCACTACATCTTCATATCATTTCTGGTTCAGCATTTGGAGTGGGGGAACTCTACTTGGCAACTGAGCCTGTTGACCTGGAGGTTTTGTCAGAAAATTCTGTGGATCATTGTCTGGGCCATCAAGCCACAATGAATGTGGCCATCAAGCCACAATGAATGTCGTATGCCAGAAGCAAGTAGTCCCACACTTGGATTGGATTTCAGTAGTTGGAGGATGGCAGGTTGGAGGTGGAAATCCTGACCACCTCTGGAATATCCTGACAGGAGGCTTCCAAGAGGATTGTGTGTTGTTCTTTCTTTCCGACCATGCCTGTGTAATTACGAGGATGGGATGCATGGGGTTTGCCCCCTTCCCTCCACTCCAACATCATACCTTTGTTCATGAGGTCAGTGGTTGAGAGGATGTACTATAGATGTGGACATGTATCCAGCAGATCAAAACGCTGCTTTGTTCTTTTTTCTTTCTCTTCTGATTTTAATTGCAACTCAAACTGTTTCATTTCTGCTTCTTCATTTGTAATTGAAGTTTAGCTATCTCTCCAGATCCTGATGGTGTTTCCAGCAACTTTAAATGCTGAGCTACAGGTGCAGTCATCTCATCTTTCCTCACGTTAGGAGGTAACTTCAACTCCTAAGTCTACTAACTTCAACTCTGTCTACTAATTCCCACAGCTTGGTCTTATTTGCCATTTGTAAAACCCCCAAGGTCACTTATTCCACCTCAAGCACCTCCTTGGTGACTAAAAGAGCCATTGCTATCTGAGCGCTGTTTAAACCAACCAAATCAACACCCAAAATAAAAGACACTAATACCTACCATTCGCTGTTTAAATGCTGCAAAGATCTCCCCCCCTCCCCACCCCAGTGTGTTATGGACCAGGCCCAACCCCTCAAAACATATTCAAGCAGGTAGCCCAGAATGTAACTTTGCTATTTGTTTTAGGTAAGTGTACAGTGGATATTCCCGGAGTGAAATAGTTGGTCCAGATTAGATTAGATTAGATTAGATTAGATTACTTACAGTGTGGAAACAGGCCCTTCGGCCCAACAAGTCCACACCGACCCGCCGAAGCGCACCCACCCAGACCCATTCCCCTACATTTACCCATTCCCTTACATTTACCCCTGCACCTAACACTACAGGCAATTTAGCGCGGCCAATTCACCTGACCTGCACATCTTTGGACTGTGGGAGGAAACCGGAGCACCCGGAGGAAACCCACGCAGACACAGGGAGAACGTGCAAACTCCACACAGACAGTCGCCTGAGGCGGGAATTGAACCCGGGTCTCTGGCGCTGTGAGGCAGCAGTGCTAGCCACTGTGCCACCGTGCCGTCCAACTGCCACATTTTAAACAAATAGAATTTATTTACAAAATTACGGAATGAACTACAAACAACAGAAAATAGAATACTGGATAACTTATCCTGTCCAAAAGCCTGACAGTCTATTCCAACTTAATGATGCTGTTCCAAATATATTTGCAACAGCTCCAAAAAACACATCCCTTAGCACAAAGATTAAAAATGAAACAAACCAGGGCTTACAGGCTTGAAGTTAGAGAGAGAGTGTACTCGGCTGGACTTGCCCTAGCAGCTGGAGTTAGAAGCAGAAATGAAACAGTTTGAGTTAGGATTAAAATCAGAAGAGAATGAAGGGTTTTAGCAGAAGAGAAAGAAAAAAAAGAGTTTGAACTTCAGAAAATGACACTTAGAAAGGAAAGTCAGCTTAAAACAATGGAGATGAAGGCTGAGGTAGACTTAGTAAGGAAGAGAGTCAGGATGAGCAAGCCCCTGATAGTCAAAAACCTGGTGAAAAACTTTTTAAGTATGTTCAAGCATTGCCTAGTTTTGATGAGAAGGATGTGGAAGCCTTTTTTCATCTCATTTGAAAAAGTGGCTAAACAAATTCAGTGACCAGAGGCCATGTGGGTTTTGTTGATCCAGACAAAAGGTAGAGCTAGTGAGGTATTCAAATCACTATTACAGGAGATATCTGGTGAGTATAAGGAGGTGAAAAAGCAATCTTAAGTGCATATGAGCTTGTACCAGAAACCTATAGACAACGTTTCAGGAATCTAAGTTTGGATCCTGGTCAATCCTATATTGAGTTTGAAAGGATCAAACAAAGTAATTTTGATAAGTGGATAAGAGCTTTAAAAATACAGCAAACTTATGATGCTCTTAGAGAGGCAATTATTTTGAAGGAGTTCAAAAATTCACTGCCTGATGTAGTGCGAACTCATGTGGAAGAGCAGAGAGTTAACACAGCAAGGTTAGCAGCTGAAGTGGCTGATGATTATGAGTTGGCCCATAAAACACGGTTAGACTTCTAGAATCAATTTCAATCCATGAGGGATAGAAATTGGAGAAAAGAGAAATCGTCAGGTGGAAAGGTAGAGCTCAGTGAAAATCATAAGGATAACTTACCACAGGGTAAAACGGAAACTCTCGAAGGGGATGAAGAACATAAAAAGCTCTGGTGTTTTCACTATTTTAAAGTGCGCCACATGAAATCAGTGTTGGTGGGCTAGGAAAAAGCCAGATATAGGAAAACAGGATAAGCCTGGGAGTTTGTTGTTATGGTAACAGAAAGCACAGTGGATGCTGGAAAGCTACATCAGTTTACAAGCTGAATGGAGGTTGGTTAAGGAGGAAGTGCTGGGTCTGCTTTGAAAATATACCTGCAAAAGTAAAGTTTATTCACATAGGCCAGGGGTAGCGGGTAAAGAGGTTACAATATTAAGGGACACATGATCCTCTCATTCTGTGATGCTGAAGGATGAGGAGATATGTACTCCTGAAGGACTATTGCCAGAAAATGTACTGGTAACAGGAAGTCATGGTGAGACAAAAAGTGGTCCATTATGAAAAGTGAGGCTAGAGTGTCCAGAAAAGAGTGGAGAATTTGTGGTTGTAGGACTGGACAAACTCTCAGCTCCAGGAATATAATTTGTCCTTGCGAATTATATAGCTGATTCACCAGTAGGCGTGCTGCCTACTGTGGTTAAAAAGCCAGTAGAGACTCAGGCAACTGAAGCAATGCAGGATTCGAACCCTGGAATCTTCCCTAATTGTGTAGTAGCAAGGTCACAGAGTCACCAGTTGAAACAGGAGAGATCAAAGGGTATGGATAAGGAAGCTGAAGTGGTATTAGCAGAGACTGTGTTCGATCAGATAGTTGAGACAAAATAGGAGCAAATAGGTAATCATGCAAATATCTTTAGCTCTGCAAAACTCATCGAGTTATAGCAGGAAGATGAAAATTTAAATGTTGTATCAAAAGGTACTTACAGAGAAGGAATCTGAATGTAACCCTAAATGTTATTACCTGAAAAATGATGTCTTAAATGAGGAAATGGAGACCATCACAGATTCAAGCAGATGAGAAATGGGCATAAATTCATTGAATTGTCTTACCAGTGGGTTATAGAAGGGAAGTGTTACAAGTGACACATGAGCTACCACTTGGAGGTCATTTAGGAGTGAGGAAAACACTGGCTAAAATACAAAGACATTTTTACTGGCCTGGACTGCAGAAAGATTTAGTTGAATTTTGCCAGACGTGTCATACATGTCGTAATTGGAAAACCACAGGCAGTAATAAAACCTGCAACTTTGGAAATACCTATTCCAGCATTTAAGGAACCTCTTACAAGAGTCTTAATTGATTGTGTAGGTTCCCCTACCTCAAACAATAATGGATGTATCGACTAGATTTCCAGAAGCTGTCCCATTGTACAATATCACAGCTAAAAGGACTGTAGAGGAATTACTCAAATTATTTACTAGATACAGACTACCAATAGAGATACAGTTAAATCAAGTGTCAAACTTCACATCCAAACTATTCAAGGAAGTTATGGACAGCTTAGGAATAAAACAATTAAAATCTACTGCGTACCATCCAGAATCACAGGGAGCACTAGAAAGGTGAGATCAAACACTAAAGACCATGTTGAGGCCTTACGGTCAGGAGTATCCAGATGATTTGGATAAGGGAATTCAGTTTGTACTTTATTGCGATCAGAGATGCACCAAATGAATCAACCAAATTCAGTCCATTTGAATCAGTTTTTGGGCATGAAGTGAGAGGACCATTAAAATTGATTAAGGAGAAGTTAGTAAGTCAAAATTTAGAGACCATGCATTTGGACTATGTGTCAAATTTTAGAAAACAATCAAATAGAGTGGGGGAGTTGGCTCGACAGCACTTAAAAATATTGCAGCATGCAATGAAACAGGAAATAGACAATAAATTAACAATTTGCAATTTTGCTGTCAGGGATAAGGTATTAGTGTTACTTCCACTGATAAGTGAACCTTTAAAAGCAAGGTTTAGTGGACCTTATCGAATTGAAAGGAGATTGAGTGAGGTGAACTGCTTGATAGGGACTCCAGATAGAAAGAAATCTCACAGAATGTGTCACGTGAATATGCTCAAAAGATATTTTGACAGGGAAGGAAAGCAAAAGGAGAAGGTGTTAATGATTACAGCACAAAGGGAAGAACCAAGTTCAGAGGATTCTCAATTGGACATTCCTCAAATTAAATTGGACAATGAAGAACTTGTCAAAAATTGGAATAAATTATTGAGTTACCTTCTTGAGAAAAATCAAATGACCTGAAAGAGTTATTGCTATCACATGGGGAGATCTGTGGAAATAAACTGGGAAGTACTAACCTAATTGTGCATGATGTAGATATAGGATATACTGTTCCAATTAAGCAACATCCTTATAGGCATAACCCTCTGAAGTTAGCACAGGTTGAACGCATACTCCAAGATGACATAATCAAAGTGAGCTACATTGACTGGAGCTCACCCATAGTAATGGTGCCAAAGCCAGATGGTACCCAATGGTTATGTGTAGACTGTCGCAAAGTCAATGCAGTTACAAAGACTGATGCATATCCAATTCCGCGGTTGGAAGACTGTGTTGAAAAAGGTCTGACAAGCAATTTACATTTATAAGTTGTACTTGCTCAGAGGCTACTGGCAGGTACCTTTGTCAGAAAGAGCAAAGGCAATTTCGGCTTTTGTAATGCCAAATGGACTGTATTGGTTTAAAGTCATGGCCCCGGCCACATTTCAGAAACTAACCAGTAAGGCCACTGCCAGGTTACCCAACTCTGTGGCGTATATCAATGATCTGATGATTTTTAGTCACTCATGGAAGGAACATTTACAATAATTATCAGACTTGTTCGATCACCAAGTCTGTTAAAACAATTAAAATTGATTAAGGAGAAGTTAGTAAGTCAAAGTTTAGAGACCATGCATTTGGACTATGTGTCAAATTTTAGAAAACAATCAAATAGAGTGGGGGAATTGGTGGCAGACTTGGTGGTAAACCTAGCTAAAAGTGAATTTGCCAAACCCTAAGTCACCTTCTTGGACCATTTTATTGGACACGGACAAATGGCCTATGGGATGCGAAAACAAAATTAATTGGGGAATTTCCCATATCATCAACAAAAAGAGTAGTACTACTGTTCCTGGGATTGAGTGGATTTTCTTGAAAGTTTGTGCTGCATTTTAGCAGTGTGGCTGCTTCACTCACCGAATTGCTAAAGAGTGGAAAGACGTTTCAATGGACAGTGGACTGTCAGAAGGCATTTGACAATCTGAAAACTGTTAACCCTTGCCCCGGCATTAGCCATACCCAATTAAGCAAAGCCTTTCAAGGTGGCAATCAATGTGAGTGATGTGGGTGTCAGTGCTGTGCTCTTACAGGAAGACAATGAGAAGATAGAAAGACCCATCGGATATTTCTCCAGGAAGTTGAATATTCATCAGCAGAAATATTTCACAGTTGAAAAAGAATTTGGTGTTGGCATTACAACATTTCAATTTTATATTACCGGCAACACATCTAAGACAATCTATACACTGATCGTAACCCATTGAAGTTTGTGGAGAAATTTAAGGACAAAAATGCTCGACTGTTTAGATGGAGCCTGTTGTTATACCCATTCAATTTGAAAATTGTGCATGTTGCAGGACCAGAAAACGTGCTTGCTGAATTGTCAAAACTCGAATGAGAAACAGAGGGGTTCGGTAGGGGAGGACCACAGACTGAATCTGAATGTAGTTGTGCATGTTTGCATGTTTATAGTCAGTGAATGTATATGTGTGTTTTTGGGTATGAGCCGCTATTTTTTGGGGTTTTGAAAAGTGAAGCCATCTTTGGATATTGATGGTTCATTTTTAAAGGGGGAGGTGTCACAATGCCGCCCTTTCTTCAAGATTACTATATCCCTGAGTTTTTTTCACAGAGTGGGTAATTTGCCAGGCTCCAACTAGGCTGGATTTGAAAGTTTTATTAGGGCCCTTTTTGTTTGGAGTCCCTAACAGATAATGCCTCCGGCATAAGGCTTTCATGTCTTTAAAAAAAAGGTATAATCAAAGGAGAGTGGACAGCTAGCTGTGTAGCTAGCCTTAGTTTAAATTAGAATTTTTGATTCAGTTCAGCAGCAGTGTGTGTGAAGAAAGGCTGCTCCAGCCGGGTACACTCTCTCTCTCTGTAACTTCAAGCCTGTAAGCCCTGGTTTGTATCATTTTTACTCTTTGTGCTAAGGATTGTGTTTATTGGGACTGTTTATTGGTACTGTTGCAAGTAATTTTGGAACAGCATCATTAAGTTGGGATAGCTTGTCAGATTTTTATATAGGAAAAGTTATCCGGTATTCTATTTTCTGTTCTTTGTGTTTCATTCCATAATTTTGCAAATAAATTCTGTTTGTTTAAAACTTGGCAGTCGGACCAGCTGGGAATATCCATTATACACTTACCTAAAACAAATAGCAAAGTTATGCTCTGGGACGTGTCAGGCCTGGTCCATAACAATAGTAAGCTGCGAACTTAAGTCACCAGGTAGCTGCTCCAACTTCACTTCAAATTCCTAGCATTTCATTTGCCTGCAGGAAGTGGTAGGATAGGAAGCTGCCTATTAATTAGGTGAGATGTGTTGTTAATAAGCAACAATCCACCTAACAGGCAACTCTCCATTCCCTAGCATAAATCTGGCCGCAGCACCCAGAGTTTGGTTAAAAGATGTGATAAGTTACTTGCATCAACATGTTAGGCCTCACTAGACTTCTTGTGCAGTTCTTGCCATTCAGGTCCTGTTCAATATATCTGTCATTTCCCAGGGAGATGTCATGATTATCTGTACCAGCTCGTTTTCTTTTTATCTGCTACTGGAAACACCCATAAATTAACGGACAAGAATAAATTAGGCAGTAATAAATTGATTTCAAACATTTCACTGTCTCAAGATGATTTTTGACATAATTCTGGACATGACAGGCTGCTTTAGACTCAAGATTAGAGTGGTGCTGGAAAAGCACAGCAAGTCAGGCAGCATTCAAGGAGCAGGAAAATCAACATTTCGGGCAGGAGCCCTTTCCTGATGAAGAGCTCCTGCCCAAAACGTTGATTTTCCTGCTCCTCGGCTGCTGCCTGACCTGCTGTGCTTTTCCAGCACCACTCTAATCTCCAGCATCTGCAGTCGTCACTTTCACCTGCTTTAGGTTCAAACCTGAGAAGCTACATTCAGCATTCACTAAGAAACTAAGCTTAGGATCTCAGCCAAATTCTCATTACTGGTCTGCATCTTAAATTGCCCTTTAAAACTGCAGGTACACATTATAGATTTCTCACAGTATACTGGCTCTTTGGCACATTCTCAATGACTCTATGCCCTAGGAAAGTGCACCATCAAAATGTATTTGCAAGCCACACCAAACCTAAAAGTCTGAATGCAGCAGCTTGAGGTAGCTCCTCAGATGATCACAGGTGATGTGAAATTCTACCTGCTGCCAATCACTAACGTTTCTGTGTAATACAGTTGTGTCTGTACCTGCATCTACTTGCCAGTGTGATAGATGTAGAACTGTGAAACACTTGACTGGGTCTGCAAGCTGTATTCTGACACCACCAGTGTGTCAACTTACAGGAATGCAGAATGTTAGCAAAGGAACATCTTGAAACGGTTTTAAAGAGCAAGGTATTTTATGAAAGTAGAACACAATGTACCTAAAAACATGAGGAAATAAGGAAAAATGAACAAAATGTACACATATATATCCATTGCCTCCTTTTGTTTTGCATAATACAGAGCACACTCTTAATAAGAGGATTAGATGAACCCCTATCGGTCGACATTCATGTCAAGAATTTCATGGTCTTGTTCACTTGTGATAGGTGGTAGCATACGAAGCGGAATATTAATGAGGTCAGATGTACAGTTTATCAGGTTGTTAACAAGCAATAAGTCCCCTCAACAGGCAACTCGTCTCCCTAGCAGAAATATCACCATGTCATCAGAAACCTGGATTAAAAAAGAATAGAGCAAGTTAACTGCAAGACTGGAGAGGCCTCACGAGACTTGCTATGAAGTTCTGTCACATTTCTCACCAGACCTCACCTCATTCAGGCCAGGATATGGTTACATCCATAAAAGTCTTATAGTGGTTAAGACCAGGATTTTTATCTAGAAGGCTCCACAGTTAGCACTAGCGGTGTTGATGTGACAGTTCATTCTGTGTAGCATGAAGGAAACTGATGTTTAATATTTTTGGCGTTGGAATAACCTTCCCAGCGCCATTCCCCCAAGATTCTCAGGTCTTGGTTACACTGCACTAATACAAGCAGTTTGTCACTAGGCTACACATAACTTGATGAACGTAGACTTGAAGAGTTGGAAGTGAAGAGTACATAGACATTGACAAACCATTCATAACCTTGTTGAGAGTCAATTGGTTACTATACCTTATGTAACTATGTTGTTTTACAATAATGTAAGGCATTATGTCTTAAGACGATGTGTTGGAGCTTGGCATTATATATTACATCGCTGAAGGAGCACCCTATTAAATTACATTTGTGTGGCATGCACAAAGAGATTAATGAGAGTTTGCATGGGGGAGTAATAAATGTGTACAAGGCATTGAATCTGTTCACCACCTGATACCAAGAACAATGTAATGCTCCTAATTATAGAGAGTGCACTGAAGTGCTGAAGCCCTGTTTGAATGAATTCATGCTGATTTCCTCAGTTAGATACTATAGAAACTGAAGATCAGATACTATATCTGTATAATTTCGTTTCAGAATTTTTTTTGTTTCCATTTTGCATTTGATTTCATTTTATTTATACCCATTATTTCAAGCCCCCGATTATTAGCAAAGGTTGGCAAATATTGATCACAATATGTTGAAACTTACATTAAATACACATCTCTATTTGATTTGGACAGTAGCCATGTTTCCACATCACCTATTAAGTTTGCTCCCTGCACAAGGCCAAAGCTATATAACAAATAACCATTCAAATTAGCTGACCATGCGAAATGTGGGCTAGTTAGCTCACAGATTTGCAGCCAAGCATTCAGATAATAATATCTGAATTGACACCAATGGTGATAAATTCTTCCTTTTAGCAGAAATGGAATTGAGTAGCTTCAAAATAAACAGCAGCAAAATAGCACTCAACAATGTTAAAAGCTTTAATTCATGAGCCCAATAACCATCTATGACACACTTCAGGTATCTATCCTGGACTATTTACATTTGGAACCTGTGATTAAATCATTCAGGGATGAAGGTCTCCTATCTAACTTAGGCAAATGGATAAGATCAGTCGTTATTGAGATCAGAGGATGGACATTCTACCACAAGTAATTCACCAGACTTCCCAAGGCATGGCCACCATCCACGGCATACTAGTCAGGAGTGTGATGGAATACTCCCACATGAGGGGCATGGATAGGATAAATAGACAAAGTCTTTTCCCTGGGGTTGGGGAATCCAGAACTAGAGGGCATAGGTTTAGGGTGAGAGGGGAAAGATATAAAAGAGACCTTAGGAGCAACTTTTTCACGCAAAGGGTGGTACGTGTATGGAATGAGCTGCCAGAGGATGTGGTGGAGGCTGGTACAATTGCAACATTTAAGAGGCATTTGGATGGTTATGTGAATAGGAAGGATTTGGAGGGATATAGGCCAGGTGCTGGCAGGTGGAACTAGATTGGATAGGGATATCTAGTCGGCATGGACAAGTTGGACCGAAGAGTCTGTTTCCATGCTGTACATCTCTATGACCTTATGACTCCTAAGTTGAATTCCAAAAAAAACACTCAAGGAGCTGGAAGTAATATGCACACAAAAAATAACACACATGTTTAAAGAAAATTAAGGCCTCCTCTCTACACAGCATCTTTCTAATGGTTCTACATGAAGTGATTTTAAATACAAGGCCTCAGCTAAAGCCTATGTACTAAAACTCTTTGCGTTTTGTGATATGTTCTCTTGGGTGCTATTATTTAAATCAATGAAGCAGGATTTGTGAAGACAAAAGAACTTAGGGAACCAAACAAAGGAAACTTAGAAATAAATTAATTGAATTAGACATTTACTGCTTGTGCCTCTAACTGCAGTGGAGTTGTTGCCTTCAGATCCAAGGTGAGTTGGTGCCTGAATGGCTTGTGTTCTTTCACATCGCTTCATTCGTGGCTCAGTTCCATTCCATACCACCTCTTTCCAAAAACCTGGTCATAGGAAGGGGAAAGAAGCAAATGGCAGTCCACACATGGTGAACTTGAGGTTTGTTGAGCCTGGCTACATTATCAAGTTCTTCTAATTTGCTTAAAGTAAGTGAGAACCAGGTATAATTTATTCCCTTCACTTATATCTTGGTCATTTTGCATACTATTTGGGTCCTACAGAAACCATGGAGTTTGGGAACACAAAAGTTCACTTTGTATTTTGCACTAAACAGTCCAAAGAAATGTCTATGATCAATCAGTAATAGAGTCCAATGTAATAAACACCAATAAAATTCTTGTTGTGCAGCGGTGGACTGGTGTATTCCTTCACTGATCATTGTCAGATCAGCCAAAGGGCGGTTCAAGGCGTGCGTCAAAACAGCAACAATTATACCAATGTCATCAACCCAGAGAAAGGATTCGGATTTGGGATAAATGCCAAAATAATTTTAATGATTTCCTAGGATTGGGAAAGTTGTGACTTAAACTTTCCACCTCTTCCTGTTTAAGTGTAAGAGTCAAATTGATGCTAAGTGAAAATTAAATATTCAGCATGGGCTACAAAATGCAACAAGGAATCTTTGTCCAGTTAAACCAACAGAATTTTCTTTGTCGTTGCAAGTATTTTTAACAGGCAATATTATCGTTTGCGTTCATTTCATTCCATGCGTAATGAACCGATTCCATTTCAGAAGAAGGAAGATGGAAATGCAGCATGTGAAAATTGCGGAATCGTTACTCTGGGAACACGAAAGTGCTTTTTAAATAACTATCGTGACAGTTTTGCAATTATTTCTAGCAACATTTTTTATTTTCTCGATAACAAAAATGAAAAAAAAAGTGTTCGGTAACGAGAACTGCTCATTATCTAGAGCACCGTTCTTTTGCGTCTTTCTGCCCAACCTTTTCTATGCTCTTGTTTCCACTTGAAAGAAGTCTAGTGGAAATGGCAAGATATAGGCTTCGAATTAAATCTGGTGTAATGAGACCAAGACTTCAGAATACCTCTATTTGAGAGTTTATGACGGCATTTTAATGTTCCATCAGTTCAGAGTAAATGCATGTAAATATTGATGAATAGCAGCGTGTTAGATTACCAAAAGGTAGCAGTTTCTATCAGTCATGTAGGCAGTAAATATATTGAATTAACGTCTGCATAAAACTTTAATTGGATTTGGAACCTACCTGTCACGGTCTATTTTTCATTTAGGGCTGGAATTTCCTTTTCAGGACAGGTACCGGAGTTGAGAAAATTTCTGGCTTCACACGTCTGCCTTAAGACCAGCTTTATAGGTACAATCTTCATTACCTCTTCACACTTCTAGCCAGAAGAGCTGCCGAGGGGAGCTGTTTAAAAGGCCTGCCTCATCGCAGTGAGACAGCTGTGCAAAATAAACAGAACGAGCCTGTAGCCTTCACCGCTTACACTCCCCCCCCCCCCCCCCACACACACACTTTCCATGCCCCATCCATGCCACTTCATGTTACATATGACAGGTGTGCCCCTCCTACCATCCTCCCATGGCACATCATGTCCCCACACAAACCCCACGGCCTCGAATACTCCAACGGCAATGTATAGTACAGGTACTTCCATGCCATTCAATCACTACAGCTATATGGGAGAAACAAACCTGTGGCAATTGAATGTTTTTTTTTAACCTTACGGTTTTTCGTTAAAAAAGCTAAAGTGCATTTTGTATTAGATTGTCCATCAGATTGTTGAATTGGGAGTTGCTCAATTTAATTGGTCAGACTAGCTGAATACCAGCAAAGAACAATGCAGTATCCAAAAAACGTCCTTCAGCCCTCCAAGCCTGAGTCATCACATTTTGTGCTTACATGCCAAAACTGTCTTCACTTACAGGATCTAGAACATAGAACATTACAGCGCAGTACAGGTCCTCCGGCCCTCGATGTTGTGCTAACCTGTGAAACCAATCTGAAGCCCAACTAACCTACACTATTCCATTCTCGCCCATGTGCCCATCCAGTGACCATTTAACTGCCCTTAAAGTTGGCAGATCTACTACTATTGCCGCCAGTGCATTCCACGCCCCTACTACTCTCTGAGTAAAGAAACTACCTCTGACAGCTGTCCTATATCTGTCACCCCTCAATTTAAAGCTATGTCCCCTCATGCTAACCCTCGCCATCCAAGGAAAAAGGCTCTCACTGTCTAACCCTCTGATTATCTTGTATGTCTCAATTAAGTCACCTCTCAACCTTCTTCTCTCTAAAGAAAACAGCATCAAGTCCCTCAGACCTTCTTCGTAAGACCTTCTTTCCATACCTAGTAAATACCCTCTGAACCCTCTCCAAAACTTCCACATTCTTCCTATAATGCACTGACCAGAACTGTTTGCAATACTCCAAGTGCGGCTGCACCAGAGTTTTGTACAATTGCAGCATGATCTCATGGTTCAGAAACTCAATCCTTCTGTCAATAAAGGTAACACACTGTATGCCTTCTTAACAACCCTATCAACCTGGAAGGCAACTTTCAAGGATCTGTGTACCTGGACACTGAGATCTGTCTGCTCATTTATACTACCAAGAATCTTAACATTTGCCCAATAGTCTGCATTCCTGTTGCTCCTTCCAAAGTAAATCACCTCACACCTTTCCACATTAAACTCCATTTGCCACCTTTCAGCCCAGCTCTGCAGCTTATTTATGTCCCTCTGTAACCTACAACATTCTTCGTCACCATCCTTCGTCTACCGACCTTAGTGTTATCCACAAATTTACTAACGGATCCTTCTATGCCCTCATCCAGTTCCTTTATAAAAATGACGAACAGCAGTGGCTCCAAAACAGATCCTTGTAGTACACCACTGGTAACTGAACTCCAGGATGAACATTTCCCATCAACCACCATCCTCTGACTTCTTTCAGCAAGCCAATTTCTGATCCAAACCATTAAATCACCCTCAAACCTATGCCTCCGCATTTTGGGCAATAGGCTACTGTGGGGAATCTTATCAATATCCCTCTATTCCCTTCCTATTCAAGTATTTGTCCGGGTCCTTCTTTGAATGCTGCTATTGTGACTGCTGCCATTACCACCTCCTCTGGCAACGCATTCCAGACACTCATCACCCTATATGTGAAAAACCTGTCTTGCACATTGCTTTAAAACTTCCCGCCTCACAATTCGAACTTGTGTCCGCTAATAATTGACCCCTCCACCCTAGTACTTCCCACTGTATCCATGCTAATCATGATCTTATAAACATCTATTAAAGCACCCCTCAACCTCCTGCATTCCAGTGAAAACAAACCAGTCTTCATAGCTAAAATCCCCCCTACCAGGCACACATCCTTCTGGTGGTGTGGTGACCAGAACTGTATGCAATATTCCATGCATGGCCTAATTAAAGTTCTCGAGGAGAAAGTGAGGTCTGCAGACGCTGGAGATCAAAGCTGAAACTTTATTGCTGGAACAGCACAGCAGGTCAGACAGCATCTAGGGAAAAGGAGATTCGACGTTTCGGGCACATGCCCTTCCTGAGGAAGGGCATGTGCCCGAAACGTCGAATCTCCTTTTCCCTAGATGCTGTCTGACCTGCTGTGCTGTTCCAGCAATAAAGTTTCAGCTAATTAAAGTTCTACAAAGCTGCAGCTTAACTTGTCTATCCTTATACTCAATGCCTTCATCTCCATCCATTTCATAATTGATGCTTACAGTGGTTTCATATTTCTTTATGGTTTTAGCTAATAAAACTTCAAAGGGTTTGGATTTCTGACACTTCTATTGCACTGTAATAAAAAAAATTCTTTTAACAAATTGAAACATTATGAATGAATCCCTTCTCGCAAAAAAAATTCTCAAGAAACTCAGTAGATCTGCAGCTTCTGTGGAGAGAGAAACAGTGTTAATGTAATACAAAACCTGAAGATATAGGAACAGACTTAGGCCATTCAGCCCATTGACTCTGCTCATTGCTGATATGTTGCTCAACCCCTCCTTTCTTTTACCCGTAACTCTTGATCCCCTTACTAATCAAAGACCTATCTATTGCTATGTTAAATACACTCAATGCGAACTCTGGAAGGCCAGGTTCAGGCCCTGCTGGACCAAGTTGATGACCTCGAGAATTGAGGTGGGAGGAAAAACTTAAATGTAGTGGATCGTTCGGAGTGTGAGGAGGGCGACAATCCGGTCAAGTTCCTGAAGAAGTGGCTCCTGAAGTTGTTGGGGCTAGAGATTCAGTCGTGCTGAGTGAGGGTGGAGCGGGCCCACCGGATCACGTGCGCAGGTCTGGGTCAGATCAGTGCCCCCCTCCAAGTCCTAGTGCAACTCCAGCACTATTTTTAAAAAAAGCAGTTAATAATAGAAGCCTCCAGATGACTGGGAAGAGATCCACAGGCTCTGGTATATAAAGGTCCGAGAATAATGTTTTTCAAGACTTTTCTGGGGCAATAATTAATAAAAGGAAATATTTTGATGATGTTAAGAAAAAACTAACAGGCTTGAATATTCAATATTATCTGAGGTACCTGGCAGTATTGTGTTTTAATCATGGTGGATCCATTTGTAATTTTAACTTGGCGGAAAAGACTAAAGATTTTCTGAACTCGCTCAAATAACTTAATTGGGCCAAATTATCTCTTATTTCACTGTTCTTTTTTTTCTGGGTGAGGAGTGGTTACTTCTTTTGTGTAACTGGCTCAAAGGTAGAAAACAGAGGGTGGTGGTGGAGGGTTGTTTTTCAGACTGGAGGCCTGTGACCAGTGGAGTGCCACAAGAATCGGTGCTCGGTCCACTACTTTTCATAATTTATATAAATGATTTGGATGTGAGCATAAGAGCTATAGTTAGTAAGTTTGCAGATGATACCTAAATTGGAGGTGTAGTGGACAGTGAAGAAGGTTACCTCAGATTACAATGGGATCTTGATCAGATGGGCCAATGGGCTGAGAAGTGGCAGATGGAGTTTAATTCAGATAAATGTGAGGTGCTGTATTTTGGGAAAGCAAATCTTAGCAGAACTTATGCACTTAATGGTAAGGTCCTAGGGTGTGTTGCTGAACAAAGAGATCTTGGAGTGCAGGTTTATAGCTCCTTGAAAGTGGAGTTGCAGGTAGATAGGATAGTGAAGAAGGTGTTTGGTATACTTTCCTATATTGGTCAGAGTATTGAGTACAGGAGTTTGGAGGTCATATTGTGGCTGTACAGAACATTGGTTAGGCCACTTTTGGAATATTGTGTGCAATTCTGGTCTCCTTCCTATCGGAAAGATGTTGTGAAACTTGAAAGGGTTCAGAAAAGATTTCCAAGGATGTTGCCAGGGTTGCAGGATTTGAACTATAGGGTGAGGCTGAACATACTGGGGCTGTTTTCCCTGGAGCGTCGGAGGCTGAGGGGTGACCTTATAGAAGTTTATAAAATCATGAATGGCATGGATAGGATAAATAGACAAAGTCTTTTCCCTGGGGTGGGGGAGTCCAGATCTAGAGGGTATAGGTTTAGGGTGAAAGGGGAAAGATATAAAAGAGATCTAAGGGACAACATTTTCACACAGAGGGTGGTGCGTGTATGGAATGAGCTGCCAGAGGAAATGGTGGAAGCTCGTATAATTGCAACATTTAGAAGGCATTTGGACGGTTTCATGAATAGGAAGGGTTTGGAGGGATATGGGCCAGGTGCTGGCAGGTGGGACTAGATTGGGATGGGATATCGGTCGGCATGGATGGGTTGGACTGAAGGGTCTATTTCTGCGCTGTACGTCTCTATGACTCTATGTATGGAATTGAGATATGGAGGAGGAGGGAAGGACGTCCATTGTTAACTTCCATGAGTGTATACAATGTTTTTTTTTTCTCTCTGTGCATTGCCTGGGTTTGGTATGCAGCCTTAGCTGGAAGGAACTAGGATGGCTGTAAGGTTTGGAGTGAATGCCCCCTATGGGCGAGGAGGAAGATCTCTTGTGGTTTATGCTTTGAGTGTAGTGGTTAGTTTTTTATAGTTTTGTTAGTGTTTGTATGGATAGTTTTTAGATTTTATAAAGTCTTGTATTTTTTTTCTACTCGCTGTACATTGATTGGGCTTCTTCCTCGTGGGGGAGCACGGGCTGCAGTGGGCGATCATGGCTAGTGATCTGTTCAGATACTTCACCTGGAGTATAAAAGGGAGCCCTTCCCCCATTAAAAGAAAAAAGGCGATGTCAAACCTTAAGAAGGAAATGGTTGACATCGCTTTGCTGCAAGAGACACACTTAACTAATAGGGAACATTTGTAGTTACAGCGGGGGAATGTATAGGATATTGTTCTCCTCCTTCAGCTCTAAATGTAGAGGATTGGTCATACTGGTACGAAGGAACCTTCCATTTCAGATGATAGCTCAAATCAAGGATGAGCATGGACAATTCATCATTCTTAATGCTCTGATACACAGAGAAGAGTATGGCATCCTCACCGTTTATTGTCCCCCGGTGCACCCTCTCAAAGTTTTAGTTGACACAATCTCTAAATTAATGGGTCTTGAGATACACTGTACAATTATAGGGGGAGACTTTAATTGTCTCATGGACCCTGGGGTGGATAGGATGCCAAAGGATCTGTCAGGTGCACCCCTACAATCTAGACTGCTAGTGGACTTGTGAAAGGAGTTGGGGTTAATGGATTTATGGAGTTGTCTCCACTATAATGGGAGGGACTTTTCCTTCTACTCCAACCTACACAAATCCTACATGAGAATTGATATGTTCTTTACTCCATCGGTTTTTTTGGACTCAATGTTGGCCTGCAGGATTGGGAACATAACTATTTCAGACCATGCGGCAATGTACTTGGATGTCAAGATTAAGGATAGTGGGACAGACACACAGCACTGGTGCATGGATCCATTTCTGCTGAGGGATAGCAACTTTGTAGAGTACCACACAAGAGTGTTCAGGGCTTTCTGGGGCATCAGTTGGAGCACGGCCAATAATCCATCGGTGCTTTGGGAGACCACCAAGGCGTATTTAAGGGGTCTGATTATCTCATATTCAACAACTAGAAAGAGACAGAGAGGGGAGCAGCAGCGGTTGCTTAAGTCCTGGCTGAAGGCAGCTGAGTTGGCATATTATAACAGGCCATCTGTGGTGAGATTACAGCGAGTCATGGCTCTCTGGGCTGCACTGGATTCAGTGTTCATGCAGGCGGTGAAGAGAGGGGTCTCCTTTGCAAAGCAAAGGTTGTTCAAATATGGGGATAAGCCGGTTAGATACCTGGCTTAGGAAGATATCTGGTTAGGAAGAAAAGTGCTCCGCAGTCTATTATATCTATTAGGGAGAGAGCTGGTGCCATCACCCGTGAGTTGAAAAAGATTAATGCTAGATTTTGAAAATTCTAGGCAAAGTTATACTGGTCGGAGGGCTGCGAGGATGGAGTAGCAAGAATGGAATCGTGTTTTGAAAACCTGTTACTCCCTGGTACAAATGAAGAGCAGGCCTCCCTTTTAAGTGCACCCCGGACGATATAAGAAATGCAGGAGGCAGTACGGCAGCTCCAAAGTGGCAAAGCACCTGGGCCATATGGGTTCCCGGGTGAGTCTTACAAGGCGTTTATACACATGTTGGCTGAGCCACACCTGGGGATGTATAGTCACTCGTATAGCAAGGACTGCCTTCCACCCTCCCTTAGGGAAGCCAATATCTCCCTCATCTTAAAGAAAGGGAAAGACCCTGAGGATTGTGCCTTGTACAGACCCATCTTGTTATTGAATGTAGACTTCAAAATTTTATCAAAGGTCCTGGTCCTGAGGCTGGAAAGGGTACTGCCCTGTTGTCATATGTGGGTGACTGGGTGCATAGGGACTCAAGGTCGATATGGCTTGATGTCGAGGCCTCACAGGCAAGGTGTCCCCTCATTAATTTATTGTTTATAATCAAGATGAGGTCCATGGTTGAGCATTGTGAGGGCCCAATTATCTTAATTATGGTGAAAGCATGGAGAATAATGTGGCAGAGTAAGGGCAACTTGCTTAAGACCTTGCCTTCACCCCATTACTGGGAATCCCAGGATTTAGGCTGGGGTCAATAGACTCCGGTTTCAAAGCACAGGAGGGTAAGGGAATCTTCTGTTTGGGAGATTTATTTGAGGAAGAAGTCTTGATGTCTTTTAACCAGTTAAGTCAGAAATACAGGATACCTATTAGGGACCTCTTCTGATATTTTTAGGTTAGGGATTATATACAGAAGAAAACCATGCTCTTGGCTCAACCCTACAAGTCAGACATAGAGAGAAGAGTGCTCTGGTTGGGGGAGGGGAGGGGGGGGGGGCGCTCTCTCAGTCAGTACCATACGCCATTTACAGAGAGGGAGCGCCTTGGGAGATATGGAGAGAATCCCTGGAATTTGGAATCAGGAACTAGGAGAAAAAATCTAATTGGAAACATGGAAGAATATATGGGAGAATGTGAAGAAAATGTCAATATGCAATAAAGCACAAGCTATGCAATTGAAGATTCTTCACAGGGCCCATATGGCACCAGAGAGGTTAGCAAAGTTTAAGAAAGGATCCTCTGCAGAATGTCCCAAATATAAAATTAGCACAGGCGCCCTTATACATTGCTTTTGGTCCTGCCACAAGATTCATGGACACTGGGGTGCCATGGTGAATGAGCTGGGGAGGATCCTGGGAATTGAAGTTAACCCGGACCCAGTAGCCGTTCTTTTGGGATTGATGAATCTGCTCTCTCTGGTGAACATGGTTATTTAACATTCTTACGCACTGTGCTAGGAAGAACATTCTAATATCAGGAAAAAAAACAGGTCTTATGGGGTGTATACTTATGATGGAGCATGTCACCCAAGACTATCTTACAAATATGATGCACCATAGCACGGAGCAATTTTACAAGATATGGCAGCCCTTTCTAAATTACACAGATACGGATCTATCAGCGATACTGATTAGGGCCTTTATACAGCAGTGAGGACCAGGTTTGGAGGTTCAGGGACCCTAGGGAGGGGAGGCTTAGTAAATTTGTGTATAACAACTGTTGCTCCCATGGACAGGAGCTTCAGTGGAGGTGCAGCGAGTGGAGTAATGAATCTAATTTTATTTTATTTTATTTTATTTGTTCTTAATTTAACTTGAGTTAAGTATGAAACAATGGTACCCTGTAGACTAGTGGATAGTTTATTGTTAATACTATGGTAATATAATAATGCTGTATTATCTCTATTCTTCTGTATCTTTGCATTTAATATTTTTTTTGTAAAAAGAGTAAAAATGTCTTTCAATAAAAATATAAATTTTTAAAAATAACTGAATACTTGGCCTCCGCAGTCTTCTGTGACAATGAGTTCCACAGATTCACCCGCTGACTGAAGAAATTCCTCTACTTCTCAGTTCGAAAGTGTTGTCCCTTCACTCTGAGGCTGTGTCATTGGGTTCTGGTCTCCCTTACTAGTAGAAACACCTTCTCCATGTCCACTTTATACAGGCCTCTTTGTATTCTGTAAATTTCTATCAGATCCCTCTTATCCTTCTAAACTCAGTCGAATACAAACCCAGAGTCCTTATCAACACCTCATCTGGCAAGTCCTTCATCCCAGGGTAAATTCTTGTAAAACTTCTCTAGACTCCCTCAAAGGCTAGCACATCCTTCCTTAGATATGCGGGCAAAACTGCTCTCAACATTCCAAATGCAGACTGAGTAGGGCCTTAAACAGCCACAGAGTACATCCATGCTTTTGTATTCTAGCCATCTTGAAATGGATGTCAACATTTCATTTGCCTTCCTAACTGCCAGCTGAACCTACATGTTAATCTTAAGAGAATCCTGAACTGGGACAGCTAAGTCCTTTTGTTCTTTAGATTTCCCAAGTCTTTCCACATTTAAAAATTGGTCTATGCTTCTATTTTTCTTATCGAAGTGCATAATCTCGCATTTTCCCACACTGTATTCCATCTGCTACTTCTTTGCCCACGTTCTTAGCTTGACCAAATTAGCCTCCCAACCTCCTCAACACTATGTGTCCCTCCACCTCTATTTGTGCCTCCTGCAGGCTGAGCAATAATGCCCTCAGTTCCTTCATCCAGACCAGTAGACAGAGAAGGAGGAGAAGTAAGTGGAACAAATTGTAAGGGTGCTCAGAGCCAAAAAAGGAAGAGGTCATTAAAGGTGGTGAAGGGAAAATAGTACTTCCAATTTGGCTGAAGGGAGGACCTTGACCTTCCATTTGCTTCACTTTTCAATAAACCACTTTGCTTCTTGCAAGTATTTCCATCCTGGACCTGGTACTCAGTTCCAACAAGTCTAGGATAAGCTAGAGGAACAACACCTCATTTTCACTTGGGCACCTTACAATCTCTAGGACTCAATATTGAATTCTAAAACTTCAGAACATGACTATTGTATTCTCTACTTTTTTAAAATCCTCCAATCCCTCCCCACCAGAATGTTCTCAAAATTCTTACCAGTTGTGCAGGTCTCCAAATTTTACACATATCTGGTGACCTCTGACACCAGAAGTCAATGCCTGATTGACATGTTGATACTGATCACTTTGTGCAAAACTTTGGAATAGTCACATGCACACTGCTTAGGGAGAATGTTGCTCCACACCCACCCCTCACACGCAGTCATGACTCATTTGTGTTTTGCTAACTTTGCTCTTAACACAACAGACTCGTTTTTCTCCTTTTTACATTTTAATTTACACCCTTTTTTACATCCCTTTCCTCCCTTCATTGGTCTGGAAAAAGGAACTGAGTGCATTGTTGCTCAATTTGCAGATAGCACAAATATGGTGGAGGGACATGTAGTGTTGAGAAGGCTGGGAAGCTGACTTGGGCAAGCTTGGAGAGTGAGCAAAGAAGTAGCAGACAGAATACAATTTGGGAAAGTGTTATTGGCTCTAAGCATTCTTATAATTTATTCCACTTGCCCCTCTTCTGTCAACAATATAAAAAAAAATTTCCCAACTTCTTTCAGTTCCAATGAAGAGTGATCTAAGACTCAACATTAATTGGTTCCCTCTTCAGAGATGCTGCTAGATCACGGAGTTTCTCTAGCACTTTTTAGTTTTATTTCAGAGTCCAAATATCCACAGTATTTGTAAGTTTTATTTTTCATTCTCCCAACTGACACGGCAAGGTTCACTGCTTCCCTCCTATGTATAGTAGATGTATGTGTATGGAAATATATTGTCATGGTGGGGTCTATGAGGGGTCATTTGAATTATTTCAGGGAGCTTACTTTAGCTTGGGGTGCATGAGGAAGATCATTTGAAATTATCTCTCCAAAGGTTTCCTTATACAGACTAGAGCACATGACACTCTTAATCTGCTGTAAACCACAACCTTTTAATAACCTGGCATGAATCCACAAAAACTGTGGACATGTATAGAGTCTTAGAGTCACAGAGATGTACAGCACAGAAACAGATCCTTTGGTCCAACTCATTCGTGCCAACCAGATATCCTAACCTAATCTAGTCCCATTTGCCAGTACTTGGCCCATATCCTTCCAAAACCCTTCCTATTCATATACCCATCTAGATGCCTCTTAAATGTTGCAATTGTACCAGGCTCCACAACTTCCTCTGACAGCTCATTCTATACACACACCACCCTCTGCGTGAAAAAGTTGCCCTTCAGGTCCCTTTTAAATTTTTCCCCTCTCACCCAAAACCTATGCCCTCTAGTTCTGGACTCCCCCACCCAGGGGAAAATACCTTGTTATTTACCCAATTCTTGCCCCTCATGATTTTATAAACCTCTATAAGACCCCCACCCACCCCGCCCCCAGCCTCAGATGCTCCAGGGAAAACAGCCCCATCCCATTTAGTCTATCCCCATAGGCTCATATCCTGTAAGGAGAAAGTGAGGTCTGCAGATGCTGGAGATCAGAGATGGAAATGTGTTGCTGGTAAAGCGCAGCAGGTCAGGCAGCATCTAGGGAACAGGAGAATCGACGTTTCGGGCATTAGCCCTGATTCCTGAAGAAGGGTTAATGCCCGAAACGTCGATTCTCCTGTTCCCTAGATGCTGCCTGACCTGCTGCGCTTTTCCAGCAACACATTTCCATCTCATATCCTGTAACCCTGGCAACATCCTTGTAAATCTTTTCTGAACCCTTTTATGTTTCACAACATCCTTCTGTTTGGAAGGAGACCAGAATTGCACCCAATATTCCACAAGTGGCCTAACCAATGTTCTGAAAGAACCTGTACTAAAAGGCACTCTGGCCATAACACTGAAGAGTGATCTATGGTTTGGCACCCATGCCTACATTTCCCACTATTAAAAACAGAAAAGGTAGACAGGGCTATTTTCAGCCATTTTCTCCGTTCCCCAATCTTTTGTTCATTGTATCATCATGGGGAGATGGTGGCACAATGGTAATATCAGTAGACTTGTACTTCAAAGTCCATGACTAATGTCCTGGAGACATGGGTTTGAATCCCATCAAAGCAAATGGTTTAATTTGAATTCCAGAAAAATCTAGGATTAACAGCTGGCATAATCAAAACTGCCATTGGCTGTTGTAAAACCCTTGCAATTTACTAATGTCCTTGAGAGAAGTAAGTTTGCCATCCTTGCCTGTTTTGGCCGATATGTAACTTCAGAGCTTGAAGAATGTCATTGACTAATAAATGTGAGGTGGTCTATCAAGCCATTCAGTTCAATGACAACAAAATATGTGTGATTATTGTTGGTTCACATACCATGGCTGAATAAAGAAAAGTAGATTTTTTAGATTAGATTACAGTGTGGAAACAAGTCCACACCAACCCACCGAAGCGCAACCCACCCATACCCCTACATTTACCCCTTACCTAACACTAAGGGCAATTTAGTATGGCCAATTCACCTGACCTGCACATCTTTGGACTGTGGGAGGAAACCGGAGCACCCGGAGGAAACCCACGCAGACACGGGGAGAACATGCAAACTCCACACAGTCAGTCGCCTGAGGCGGGAATTGAACCCGGGTCTCTGGCGCTGTGAGGCAGCAGTGCTAACCACTGGACCGCCGTGCTGCCCATAAAAATGTGACAATATTGAATAAAGATTTCCAGAAATAAAAGTCGGAAGAAATATTCCTGTATTTACAATATTGACTGTCCAATGGCATTTAGTTCCTACCATTTTAAGAATAAATCTTCAAAGATTAATTTCATCTTAACTAACAAATAGTTTTAAAATGTTAGTTTTGTGCTTACAGTTGAAAAGAAACATCTGTAATCTGTTTTGTTTACAAAGATTACTTCTCTTACCAGTTTAACATTTCTGCTTCCTCTGACAATTATAATTATGCCATGTTTCAGCCAGATTATAATAGTCAATGCTGTCACAACCAGGCACCAGCTGAGTATTGTCCTGTGTAACTGTGAATTAGCCTCCATGGGCAATTCAGCTTCTCTGAGCAATTAAACTACAATAGGCACTAATACTGTGCTGTCTGGCTTGCCACAATCATGTGAAGCCTACCTCTGCTGCTATGAAAAAAAAATATAGTATGAAATAAAAATGATTTTTTTTTTCATTGTTAATGACAAAACTATGAAATAAGAGATTTAATTTTTAAAACCACGAGCAAATAAACAACATTCCCCCTACTTCTTCTTCTTCTGTGTGGACTGCTAAGCTGTGTGTGCTGCGGTGACTTCTGGAATTGGAAATTTCTTTACATCTCACTTATAAATTTGTGTCCCCTTATCCTAAAGCCCTATTGAGATTTCCCCAATAGTCAAAATATCTTGTCAACATCTACTTTGTCAAGCCCCCTCAGAATCTTGATTATTCAATAAGCTCACCCTTGCCTCTTCTAAATGTTGATAACCGAAGGCCTAATTTGCTTAACCATTCTTTTAAATTAATCCCTTCATCTCAAGTATTAGCCTGGTGAATCTGTTTTAAACTGCTTCCAAAACCAGTGTATCTTTTTTAAATATAGGGACCAAAACTGAATACAGTATTCCAAGTGCAGCCTCGCCGACATCCTGTGCAGCTGTAACGAGACTGTTATTTTTAAATTCTAACCCAAAGCAATAAAAGCCAAAATTCCATTTGTCTTCTTAAATGCATTTCCTGCACAAGAATGTTTTTTTGGAATCCTTCTCCATTGATAATAGCCTGCCTTTCGACTTTTCCTGCCAAAGTGCATGGCTTCATAACTTTCGATATTAGACTCCATCTGCCAAATTTTTGCTGACTCATTCAATCTATCTATCCCATTGCAGGCTCTTATGTCCTTACTGCAACATACATTCCCACTTATTTTTAATATCATAAGCAATTTTGGATAGATTATACTATGATCCTTTATTCACGTTATTAATAACGACAGCACATAATTGAGTCCTGAGGTCTGATCCTAGTGGCACTTTCATTAGTTATGTCCTTTCAACCTGAAAAAGACCATTAATTCTGATCCTCTGTCTTCTGTATGTTAACCAACCCTTAATTCAAGCCAATACATTATTCTTAAAATTGTGAACTCTTTTGCTGTGCAAGAACTTTTTATATGGCACCTCACCGAATACCTTCTGGAAATCTAAATACACAGCACTTAAAGTTTCCCTTTTACTACTCTGCTTGTTACATCCTCGAAGTCATCTCGCAAATTTGTCAGATATGATTGCCCTTTCACAAAACCGGTTGATTCTGTTTAATTGCATTTTTAAAAAAATAACATGCTATTTCATCTTTACTAATGCATCTTAGCATTTTTCCAGATGGTGAGCTAACTGACCAATGGCTTTGCTTTCTAACTGCCTTCCTACCAGAAAATGAGCGTCATATTTGCAGTGTTTCATTCGATTGGATCCTGCTCAGAATCCAGTGGGTTCTCAAATATTTTGACCAATGCTTCCACTATTTCTGCAGTTGTTTCCTTTAAAGCACTTAGATGCAAGTGATCAGGTCCTGGCAACTTGTCTGTCTTTAGTCGAATCAATCTGTCAAATATTTTCCTCCTCATGATAGATACTGTTACAAAATCTTTCTTCCCATTAGCACCATGAGTATCTAATATCTTTTGAAGGTTAATAATGTCCTCCTCCATGGAGACCGATGCAAAACATTTGGTTAAATTATTTGCCATTTCTCTATTCCCCATTATTGATTGCCCTAATTGAAGCTGCCAAGCGTCCCACACTTAGTTTAGCTAATCTCTTTCTTTTTATATACTCATTGAGCTCCTACAATTTGTTTTTATATTTCTTGTCAATTTAATTTCGTAATAAACTTGCACTCTTTTTATTGGCTTTTTAGTCATCTGCTGCTGGTTCCTAAGAAATTCCAATCATCTTGCTTACCATTAGTTTCTGTCACTTTCTCTGCCTTAGGTGTTGATTGAATGTTGTTCTTGACTGGCTTTGTTAACCATGGGTTCATCCTTCTCCTCAACCTCTTTTTGACTGGCATAATTTTTATTGTGTTTTATGAAAAGTCTGTTTTAATGTCCCTGCTCACCTACTGAGCTATCCTTTAGTCTATTTTTCCAGTCACTTTTGACAACTGTTTCTTCATAACTGTATCGTTGTTTGAGACCTGAGTTGCACTTCTGCAAACTGAATTTGAAATTCTACCATGCTATGATTGCTATACCCCAGAGATTCGTAACTACAGATCTCTTATTAACCGTCCTGCACAAGTTCTAAAGTAACCTGTTCCTGGGTAGATTCATCAATATACTGCTCTAAAAACAATCCATAATGCTCTACAATTTTGTCTTCCATGTTACTCTTGCTTCTCTGATTTGTCCAGTTAATAGGCAGATAAGAGTAACCCATGACAACTATAATTCCTTTTTTACACATTTCTATTATTTCCAAATGTACACTTTGTCCTACAGTGAGGCAACCTTTTGAAGCCTATAGACCACTCTCTCCTTTGATTTATTTTCCTTGCTATTCCTTAATTCCACCCAAACTGGATCTGCATCATGATCTGTTGCTCCTATATCAGTATTCGTCAACATATTGATCACTTCCTTTATTAACAAGCCTCTTTTCTCTTCTGCCTAATTTTCCAGAATGTCAAATACCTTAGAATATTGAGATTCCAGTCTTGGTCACCCTGCATCACATCTTCATAATAGTTATCAATTCATATCATTTTATTTCTATTTGTGTCATCAAATCTTCTATGTTGTTGCAAAGGTTGTGTATATTCCTATAACTAGCCATAAACTTTGACTTTTTACTATTATTACTTACTCTGATTCTAACTTGTGCTTCACTCTTGCATACATTTTCATCCTCTTCCTCTCACATTTTAATTATTGTTCACATTTTTACTACTCTGCACCTCCACTCTCTTTCACCTCTTCATGATTTTAAAATATCCCTTCGCTTGAACCCTTCTCCCTCTAGTAATCAGTATAAAGCTTTATCTACAATTCTAATTTTATAATTTGCCTGAATAGTAGTCCCAACATTGTTCATATGAAGCTGGCCCTAACGGAATTGTTCTGTCTTTCACCAATACCCATGTCAGTACCAATAAGACAGAATCTCTTTCCCACCTATCATCGAGTCACGCATCTCAAAATTACTGCCTTTATGCTTCTGCCTCTTAATTTAGCCCCTAGTTGCTCATTATCATTCAGCAGAAGCTCTTTCCTAGTCCTTTCCATGCTGTAGGCATCTATGTGGCTCACAACAACTGAATCCTTCCCCTTGCTCTCCATGCACCTCTCCAGCACAGAAGAGATGTCCCAAGCTTGGACGCTAGGTAGGCTACGCAGCCTTTGGGATTGTGTCATTGCTGCAAAAACAGTATCTACTGCCCTAACTATGCTATCACTAAATACTATCCATTTCTCTTTTCTTCCCCCCAGTTGAATAGTACTCCAGATCAGGGTGCTGTTGTCAATTCATTCATCAACCCTGCAAGCTCCATTTTGCCAGAGCGGCGAGGAGAGAAGGAGGAGTGAAGCCGTGATGGTAAGGGCTTAATTTATATTTGAGCCGTGGCTAAACCCGAGATACTACACGTGTAGTATCTCCCTCTTGCCCCCCTTCTCTAACTGGAAGAAAAAAAACCCTGTAAGCTAAGGCTTTTATTTCTTAATATTCTTTTGCATTTACTTAAGTGCATTGCTTGGGTTTAGTTAGTTCATATAAAGCGAAGCTTACAATGGCAGGGGACCTCAGACCCGTGGCATGTGACTCTTGCTTGACATGGGAGCATAGGAACATGTCTGACATTCCTGACTCTTACACTTGCAAGAAGTGTGTCCAGCTGCAGCTGTTGTTTGACCGCATGATGGCTCTGGAGCTGCAGATGGACTCACTGTGGAGCATCCGTGATGCTGAGCAGGTCGTGGATAGCATGTTTAGTGAAATGGTCACACCGCAGGTTAGGATTGCTGAGGGAGACAGTGAATGGGTGACCAAAAAATTGAAAAAGAGTAGGAAGGCAGTGCAGGTGTCCCCTGCAGTCATCTCCCTCCAAACAGGTATACCGTTTTGGATACTGTTGGGAGAGATGGTTCACCGGGGGAGGGCAGCAGTTGTCAAGATCATGGCACCGTGGCGGGCACTGCTGTTCAGAAGGGCGGGAAAAAGACTCGTAGGGCCATAGTCAGAGGATTCTATTGTGAGGGGAGTAGATAGGCATTTCTGTGGCCGGAAACGGGACTCCCAGATGGTATGTTGCCTCCCAGGTGCTCGGGTCAGGAATGTCACTGATCGGCTGCAGAGCATTCTAAAGGGGAGGGTGAACAGTCAGTTGTCTTGGTGCATATAGGTACCAACGATATAAGTAGAAAGCGATATGAGGTCCTGAAAGAAGAATTCAGGGAGCAAGAAGAGAAGTTAAAGGACCTCAAAGGTAGTGATCTTGGGGTTACCACCAGTGCAACGTGCTAGCCAGCGTAGAAATGAAAAATTAGGCAGGATGAACATGTGGCTTGAGAGATCGTGTAGGAGGGAGGGGTTCAGATTTGTTGGACATTGGGATCGGTTCTGGAGAAGGTGGGACTATTACAAAAGGGACAGTCTACAGTTGAACCAGACCGGAACCAATGTCCTTGGGGGAGTTTTTTCTACTGCAGTTGGGGAGGTTTTAAACTAATGTGGCAGGGCACTAGGAACCAGAAGAGAAAACAAGTAGGCAGCAAGGTGGAGACTGGAGACTGTTAGAATTATGAAGATAGCATTAATAAAGGGAAGAATAGAAAGCGAGCAGTTGAGCGCAAAAGAACTGGTGGCCTGAAATACATCTACTTTAATGCAAGGAGTATAGTGTGTAAGGCAGATGAACTTAGGGCTTGGATTGGTGCCTGGGAGTATGACATTATTGCCAGCACAGAGATTTGGTTGAAGGAAGGGCATGACGATTGGCAACTAAATGTTCCAGGATATAGACGCTTCAGACAGGACAGGGAGGGAAGTAAAAGAGGAGGTGGAGTTGCATTGCTGGTCAGGGACGATATCACGGCTGTGCTAAAGGAGGACACTCTTGGGTAGTGAGGCATTATAGGTGGAGCTGAGAAATAATAAGGGTGCAGTTACATTGTTGGGGCTGTATTACAGACCTCCAAACAGTGAGGTAGAAGAACAAATAGGTAAACAGATTATGAATAGATGTAGAGGCAATAGGGTAGTGGTAATGGGAGATTTTAATTTTCCCAACATTGACTGGGATACACTTAGCATCAGAGGTCTGGATGGAGTAGAATTTATACAAAGCGTCCAGTAGAGTTTTCTAGAGCAGTATGTCAATAGTCCGATGAGGGAAGGTGCCATATTGGACCTGGTACTGGGGAATGAGCCAGGACAAGTGGTAGAAGTTGCGGTGGGGGACTTCTTTGGGAACAGTGACCACAATTCTGTAAGTTTTAGGATACTCGTAGATAAAGAAGAGAGTGGTCCTAAGGGAAGAGTACTAAACTGGGATAAGGCCAATTATATCAAAATTAGGCAGGAGATGGGAAATGTGGATTGGACACAGCTATTTGAAGGGAAGTCAACATTTGAGATGTGGGAGGCTTTCAACGATAGGTTAACAGTAGTGCAGGATAGGCATGTCCCGTTGAAGGCAACGGATAGGAAGAGCAAGATTCGTGAACCATGGATGACAGGAGAAATTGTACAACTAGCCAAGAGGAAAAGAGATGCGTACATAAGGTCTAGGCAGCTAAGAACAGAACTGGCCCTGGAGGAATATCAGAAGAGTAAGACAAGTCTTAAACAAGGAATCAGGTGGGCGAAAAGGGGTCATGAAACAGCTTTAGCTAGCAGAATTAAGGAAAATCCCAAAGTATTTTATTTTTATATAAGAAGCTAGCAGGTGACTAGAGAAAGGATTGGTTCACTAAATGATAATGAAGGAAGGCTGTGTGCTGAACCTAAGAGAATGGGTGAGATTCTGAATGATTACTTTGCATCAGTGTTCACTGAGGAGAGGAACATGATGAATCTTGAGATTAGAGATAGAAGTTTGATTAGTCTGGATCATGTTGGCATAAGTAGGGAAGATGTGTTGGGTATGCTAGAGGTTAGTAAGGTGGACAAATCCCCAGGACCGGATGGGATCTATCCCAGGTTGCTGAGGGAGGCAAGAGAGGAAATAGCTGGGGCCCTGACAGATATCTTTGTGGCATCCTTAAATACAGGTGAGGTGCCGGAGGACTGGAAGGTTGCTCATGTTGTCCCCCGTACAAGAAGGGTAGTAGGGATATTCCTGGTAACTACAGACCAGTGAGCCTGACGTCAGTGGTGGGGAAGTTGCTAGAGAGGGTACTGAGAGATAGGGTCTACTTATATTTAGAAAGGAATGAGCTTATCAGTGATAGGCAACATGGTTTTATGTGGGGGAGATCATGCCCTACCAACTTAACAGAGTTCTTCGAGGAAGTGACCAAGTCGTTAGATGAAGGAAGGGCTGTTGATGTCATATACATGGACTTTAGTAAGGTGTTTGATAAGGTTCTCCATTGTAGACTAATGGAGAAAGTGAAGTCACATGGTGTGCAGGGTGTTCTAGCTAGGTGGATAAAGAACTGGTTGAGCAACAGTTCAGAGAGTAATAGTTGAAGGGAGTTTCTCGAAATGGAGAAAGGTGATCAGTAGTGTTCCACAGGGGTCAGTATTGGGGCCACTGTTGTTTGTCATATACATAAATGATCTAGAAGAGGGCACTGTTGGTATGATCAGCAAGTTTGCAGATGACACAAAGATTGGTGGAGTAGCAGAAAGCACAAGGGACTGTCAGAGAATACAGGAGGATATAGATAGACTGGAGAATTGGGTGGAAAAGTGGCAGATAGCTTTCAATCCAGACAAATGTGAGGTGATGCATTTAGGCAAGTCTAATTCTAGATCGAATTATACAATGAATGGAAGAGCCTTGGGAAAAGTTCATGGGCAGAGAGATCTGGGAGTGCAGGTCCATTGTACCCTGAAGGTTGCTGCACAGGTCGATAGAGTGGTCAAGAAGGCATATAGTATGCTTGCCTTCATTAGATGGGGTATTGAGTATAAGAGCTGGCAAGTCATGTTAAAATTGTACAAGACATTGGTTCAGCTGCATTTAGAATACGGTGTACAGTTCACTAGAGAAAAGGAGATTGAGGGGGGACCTGATTGAGGTTTACAAAATCATGAAGGGTATAGACAGAGTCGATAGAGATAAGCTTTTTCCCAGGGTGAGGGATTCAATAACGAGAGGTCATGCTTGCAAAGTGAGAGGTGGAAAGTTTAAGGGGGATACAAGCGGCAAGTACTTCACACATAGGGTGATGGGCATCTGGAACGTGTTGCCAGCAGAGGTGGTAGAGGCAGGCACAGTAGATTCGTTTAAGATGCATCTGGACAATGCATGAGTAGGTGGGGAGCAGAGGGATACAAATGCTTTGGAATGACCGACAGGTTTAGACAGTACATTTGGATCGGCTCAGGCTTGGAGGGCTGAAGGGCCTGTTCCTGGGCTGTAAATTTTCTTTATTCTTTGTTCTCCTATCTATGAGACAATGGCACTAGCTGAGGTTTCTCCAAACCTAAGTTTCAGATCCCTATCCCTGCCATAGACCAAATTTGAGATAATCTTTCTGAAGGGTATAAAGTGTGTCCTGAAACAATGGTGAGATTCCTCCCACACTCCCTGATGAGTCATTATGCCTTCAATTTGGACTCCAGCTAATCAACTCTGACCCACAGTTCATCAAGCAGCCAATACTGTTTGCATTCACCACACATACTGCAGCTACATTATCTGCCAGTCATCTCTACTCCATATAAAATTAATTCATTTGGATATTGAATATGTTAAAAGTGAACTTCTTAACTATAATCTTCACCTACAAGAAAATCCCCTGATTTAAACTACTTAACCAATCAAATATGGTACAGAAAAAATACCCACCAATCACTACCTACTTTCCTGTGACATCACATCTCTCCATTGAACAGTAAAAACAAGTTGAAGGGGCTTTCTGTTATTGGCCTCTGCCTCCTGTTGCTGCTACCCTTGTCATACAGGACTGATCTTCTCTTTATGGAGCTGCTGTCCCTGTTCCCTTTTGCACTCTTTCAGAAGCACAGGGTTCTTGCCTCTTTCACTCTCACTTTTAGAAGTTTGTGAAGGCATCCAGGGTTTCTTCTCTCTTGCTGTTTTAGGTTCTGATGACCATCTCTGGGTTCTCTGCTCTCCTTCTCATATGGATGATGTGGAAAAAAGGCTTGTGGGAACAGGGCAAGCACTTGGAATGAGGATAGTGTACAACAACAACCTTTAGCCCATTGTGCAGTGCAGACGTTGTTGAATACATGCCTCCTTGCTATGCTAGCTGTAAAAAGTTTATTCAACTTTGCTAGCTGTAAGAAATTTTATTCAACTTTGTATCTGATAAAAGTCAGGTAAAAATGAAGTGTTCTGAAAACACAGACATTTTATATATACACATCTTTCAGGATAGATGGTTTACTAGATTGAAATATATAGCATATTATAACAATAATAATAAGGGATATAAGTTTACTCACGGAGCTGGAAGGTTCGTTTTCAGACATTTTGTCACCATACTAGGTAACATCGTTAGTGAGCCTCCGGTGAAGGGCTGGTGTTATGTCCCAATTCCTATTTATGTTTATGGATTTCTTGGGTTGGTGATGTTATTTCTTGTGTTGATGTCATTTCCTGTTCTTTTTCTCAAAGGGTGGTAGATGGGGTCCAAATCGATATGTTTTGTTGATAGAGTTCTGGTTGGAATGCCATGCTTCTAGGAATTCTCGTGCATGTCCCTGTTTGGCTTCTCCTAGGATAGATGTGTTGTCCTCGTCAAAGCAGTGTCCTTCCTCACCTGTATGTAAGAATACTACTGGTAGTGGATCATGCCTTTTTGTGACTACTTGATGTTGATGTATCCTGATGGTTAGTTTTCAGCTTGTTTGTACAGAGTAGTGTTAGTTACAGTTCTTGTAAGGTATTTTGTAAATGACATTCATTTTGTTTGTTGTCTGTATACAGTTTTTTAAAGTTCATTAGCTGCTGTTTTAGTCTGTTGGTGGGTTTGTGGTCTACCATGATGCCAAGAGGTCTGAGTAGTCTGGCAGTCATTTCTGAGATGTCTCTGATGTAGGGGAGAGTGCCTCGGGTTTCTGGGTGTGCTTTGTCTGTTTGTTTGGGTTTGTTGCTGAGAAAGCAGCAGACTGTGTTCATTGTGTACTCATTCTTTTTGAACACGCTGCATAGGTGATTTTTTTTCTGCTCTTCGTAGTTCCTCTGTGCTGCAGTCGTCATTTACAAAATACTGAAACAAACACTACATTGGACAAACAGGCAGAAAACTAGCCACCAGGATACATGAACATCAACTGGCCACAAAAAGACATAGAGTCATAGAGATGTATAGCATGGAAACAGACCCTTCGGTCCAACTCCATGACCCACTATCACTAGTATCCTTACATACAGATGAGGAAGGACACCACTTTGACGAGGACAACACATCCATCGTAGGAGACGCCAAACAGGGACATGCACAAGAATTCCAAGAAGCATGGCATTCCAACCGGAACTCTATCAACAAACACATCGATTTGGACCCCATCTACCACCCTCTGAGAAAAAGAACAGGAAATGACATCACTAACCCAAGGAACCCAAAACACATAAATAGGGAGTGGGACATAACCCCAGCCCCTTCACTGGACACTCACTAATGATGTTACATAGTATGGTGACAAAACATCCGAAAACAAACCTTCCAGTTCAGTGAGCAAACTTACATCCAGAACCTCAACCTCACCTACAAATTTTCTCAAAATTCAGTAATAATAATCTTTAACAACAATTTATATTTATATATCAATGGATAATCTGGATAATTTTGTTAGTTATCACAACCGTATACTTTGAGAAAAATATCAGTGACAATAAGCAGCAATGTAGTTTAGAATTAGAATTAACCAATGAACATAAGGCAAACGCAAACCAAGAAATGCTCAATCTTACTGTTCATTTTGCTGACCACTGAAGCATGCTTTGCATAACAGAACAAACTATAATATTGTATTCTCATTTGGTATATATACTTGTGCTATGATTCTTGCATTAACAGGAACTATGCAACGAATCAGCATAATTACAGATATACCAACTTGGTTTGAACTTAGTGGTTAGAAATGACACATTGTATAAGTAGTTGTGGAAAAGGAAATTCAGGGATTTGTCTTACCACAAGTCAATTAATTGAATCATGGTATTGTTCAGACAAGTTTTAAAAATTTGTTTTCCTTGGACATTAGAAATTTCAGTGATGAGATAATAATGAATAGAAACATTATGGAAGAAATTTTCGGAAAGCTTTTAGACAATTCATGAATTAAAAAATATACTGCCACTTAGTGACAAAGGTTTTGAATTACAAGTGAAAGGTTTACGTAAAAGATTTCATTCTAAGCATGAACATTATAATATAGTCAGTTCTGCTATAAAGCGATTCTCATGCAATACCGTGTTTGTAAGAAAATCGCATAATGGCAGCACTATTTAAACTAATGGGGACAGAATTGCGTTATAATCAATACATGCTTTAAAACCTTGCGCTTAGAAACAGTGTCCCCAATCCATCAATTGTGTTATAGTGAATTCATGTTAACGAAACCCGCATAATAGCAGAACAACCTGTTCCCAAAAAGTTGACCAAAACACATCTGATGAAAATAGTGACAACAGGAAGTAAGATTTGCAGATAGAAAATGCAATTAGCTTTAAGATTTTTAAGAAGTTATGGATAAAGATCTCAAGCATGCTTTTTTAAAAAATCTATTTGAATATAGAAAAATTGCACAACTTTTTGCAGAATCACGTGTTATGGTATAGAAGGAAGCCATTAAACATTTCATTTCTGCACCAGCTCTCCAAATGAACATCATGACTTAATTACATTCTCTTACTTCCTCACCCCCATACTCTTGCATATTTGATGGTTATTTAAATAAAATCAATGTTCTCTTGAAAGCCTCAATAAACTTACCTTCACAACTCTTCCAGGCAGTACATTCCAGCCATAAACCACTTGTGTGAAAAATATTTTCTCACAGATACTTGCTTAGTGACCTGTGACCTTGTGTTTTTGATCCTTTTTGAGTGGGAACAGTTTCTTGTCATCTATTCTACCCAGTTCCTTCATGTAAGGTATAGGGTTAAAATTGTGCTGAATAAGGGAACAGGTGTTGCTTCTGCAAAAGCTTACATTATAAAATTAGGCTGCACATGCAACCACTAAACAGTGAGAACCGAAAACAGGTAGAATTATCTATGACTAATAAGGCAGAGCAATTGTGGAGCAGGATGTACCAGGCATAGGAAAACAGAAGAAGCGAAAACAGGTAGAATAATCTATGACTAATAGGGCAGAGCGACCGTGTAGCGGGATGTACCAGTAACAGGAGAATAGTGTGCCAGTCGCAGGAAGGATGTGGTCAATGGATGGAATTTAGTTTGGCAGGATGATTGCATGAAGACAGCAAACTATGCCAGGATAGTCACATATAAGGAATGAGATAAATAAGAGTAAGGGGCGACAGGCTTAGAGTCATGGGAGAAGTAAACAGAGGCGGAGAGAAGCTAGACAAAGACGGAGTGAAGCTAGAGCTTGTGATAGGCTACACACTACAGCAAAAGTAACCAATGGGGTGAAAGGGGAGGACTGAGAGACACAGCTGAACTGCATAAATCAGAATGTAACCCTCAGATCGAGGTGCTTACTTGTTAGGTACCCGTTCTTGCAAGTACATATCAATAAAATTCGCTGCTTCAGAATTTGACTTGGACTGAAATGTATTAATATGTGAGTTTTGTTTCGCACACTTCATGATTTCAATTACATTTCCTCTTGGATTTATTCTCCTTGGAGAAAAAAAGGCTAAGTCCTCTAATCTATCCTCATGACTGAAGTTTCTCATCCCTGGAACAATTCTTGTAAATCTCTTCACTGTCTCTGATGTGTTCGGATCCTTTTCATAGTGTTGCATGATAGTTATGAGGACTGGACACAACAGTTCATGGAGTCGTACAGCACAGATACAGACACTTCAGTCCAACTCATCTGCACTGACAAAACATCCCAATTTGACCTAGTCCCATTTGCCAGCCCTTGGCCCATATCCCTCAAAACCCAGCCTATTCATATACCCATCCAAATTATTTTTAAATGTTGTAATTGTACCTGCCTCCACTACCTCCTCTGGCAGTTTATTCCATACATGCACCATCCTCTATGTGAAAATGTATCCCTCAGGTCCTTTTTAAATTTTTCCCCTCTAACCTTAAATCTATGCTAGGCAAAAATGAGGACTGCAGATGCTAGAAACCAGAGTTTAGATCAGAGTGGTGCTGCAAAATGGTCTTTTAAATCTATGCTGTCTAGGTTTGGACTCCCCAAACTATCCATGCCCCTCATGATTTTATAAACTTCTTTAAGGTCACCCCTCAACCTCCAGGGAAAAAAAGCTTCAGACTATTCATCCTCTCCCTATGACTCAAACTCTCCAATTGCAGGAACATCCTTGTAAATCTTTTCTGTACCCTCTCAATTTTAACAACTTCTTCTATAGAAGGGCGACCAAATTCTATACAATATTCTAAAAGTCGCCTCACTAATGTCCTGTACAGCCACAACATGACATCCTAACTTGTGTACTCAGTGTTCTGACTAATGAAGGCTAGCATGCAAAAAGTCTTCTTCATGTCTAGCTGCAACTCTACTTTCAAGGAACAATATACCTGCACTCAAAGGTCTCCAGGTTCTGCAACACTCCCCAGGGCTCTACCATTAATGTATAAGTCCTGCCTTGTTTTACCTTATCAAAATGCAACACGTCACATTTATTTGTATTTAACTCCAACTGCCACTCCTCAGCCCATAGGCCCATCTGATCAAAGTCCCATTGCACTCTGAGATAATCTTCACTGTCCACTACACCACCAACTTTGATGCCATCTGCAAACTTACTAACTATACCTCCTTTATTCACATCCAAATCAGTTTATAAATAATGAAAAGCAGTGGACCCAGCACTGACCCTTGTGGCACACTATTGATCACAAGCCTCCGGTCCAAAAAGCTAACCTCTACCACCACCTTCTGTCTCTTATCTTCAAGCCAATTTTGTATCTAATGGCTATTTGCCCCAGATCCCATGTGATCTGACCTCATTAAACAGTCTACCATACAGAGCCTTGTTGAATGCCTTGCTGAAATCCAGAGATAATGTCTACCGCTTTGCCTTCATAAATCTTCTTTGTCACTTCTTCAAAATCCTCAATTAAGTTAGTGAGACACGATTTCCCACACACAAAGCCAAGTTGACTATCTCTAATCAGTTCTTGCCTTTCCAAATGCATGTAAATCCCATCCCTCAGAATCCTTTCTAACAACTTACCTACCACTGACTTAGGCTCACTGGTCTGTAGTTCCCTGGCCTTTCCTTACGGCCTATGTTATATAATGGCACCCCATTTGCCAACCTTCAGTCTTTCGGTACCTCACCCGTGGCTGTCAATGATGCAAATATCTCATCTAGGTCCTCAGCAATCTCTCACCAGCTTCCCACAAAGTTAGGGGAAACATATGATCAGATCCTGGAGATTTATCTACCTTTATGCAATTTAAGACCTTCAGCACCTCCTCTTCTGTAACATGGAATCTTTTTAGGACATCACTATTTATTTTCCCAAGTTCCTTAGCTTCTATGTCCTTCCTCACAGTAAATACTGATGCAAAATATTCATTTTATCTCCAGTGGTTCCATACACAGACAGCCATATTAATCTTTAAGGGGCCTATTCTCTCCCTAATTACACTTTTACTCTGAAAGTACTTGTGGAATCTCTTTGGATCCTCTTTAACTTTATTTGGCAAAGCTATCTAATGTCCTTTTTTTGCATCTTAAGTATACTCCTACTGCCCTTATACTCCTCTAGGGATTCATTCAATCCCAGCTGTCCATACTTGATATATGCCTCCTTTTTCTTGACCAGAACCTCAATTTCTCTAGTCATCCAGCATTTCCTACACATACAAGCCTTGTCCTTAAAACTAATAGGACCATATTGTCTCTGAACAGCATTATCTCATTTTTGAAGGCCTCCAACTTTCTAGCCATCCTTTTACCTGCAAATAGCCTCCCTTTATCAACTTTTGAAAGTTCCTGTCTAATACCATCAAAATTGGCCTTACTCCAATTTACGAGTTTAAATTTTTAATCAGTTTTACTCTTTTCCATAACTATTTTTAAACTAATAGAATTATGATCGCTTACCTGAAAATGCTCCCCCACTGACACCTCAGTCACTTGTCTTACCTTATTTCCCAACAGAAGGTCAAGTTTGCTCCTTCTCTCGTAGGTACATTTACATATTGAATACGAAAGTTTTCTAGTACACACTTAACAAATTCCTCTCATTCCAAGCTCATAACATTAAGACAGTTCATGTTTGGAAAGTTAAAATTCCCTACCATTACAACGCTATTATTCTTACGGATATCTGAGATCTCGTTCTGTATTTGTTTCTCAATTTTTCACTGACTATTGGGGGCCTATAATACAATCTTAACAAGGTGATCATCCCTTTCCTTATTTCTCAGTTCCATCCACATAACTTCACTGGACGATCTTCCATGAATATCCTCTCTAAGTACAGCTATGAAATCTAACAAATGTCTTATTGAAATTCAGCAATTACCTCCTTTCTTTTGTACTTCATCCCTCAATTAATAAAAGCTGGGATACTATATGCTTTACTTATTTCTCTGCCACCAGTCTTGCCACCTTCAATGATCCATGCACATTTGCACCCAAGTCCCTCTGTTCTGTTCTTGCATCCCCTTCTGAATTGCATCCAGTATTTTATGTTCTATGTCCAGTTCTTCCTACCAAAATGCATCATCTTACTCTCTCTGGTTTGAAATCCATCTACCATTGATCCACCACTCTACTATCTTATCCATGTTCTTTTGAAGTCTGTGGATTGTGAGTGAGGTAAGAATGAGGTCAGTTTAATAGTTATCCAGGAGTTAGACTGTGTATCTAACAGTCTAACTTGTCCAGGGCAACCCCTTTACTTAATTTCATCAGAACCATGCTAAGTCTTGAACTTTTATAGAGACTTTTTCACTATCCCAGGTGTAGCAGAATTACCCAGTATAAAATTGAATTTTCTGGTTTATTCATTCAGTGAGTGCTAGATGGGGATTCCATAGGGTTCCCATGTGCAATTCCAATTTATGCCAGCAAAACAACTGTCTGGCCAGCAGAAAAGCTGCCTAATCTTAACTATAGAAACAAAGAATTCTACTTGAGATAAGGGGTAACTTACCTTACACAGACTTTGTCATAAATGGAATTATATATACACAGCTTAAACTTTTTTCTTCTTTAATAACAATTCTAAATTTTAAAAAACCAAAAGGACTTTACTTGACAATTTCGGCCTGACACTCTTATCATAAAATACTCCAGCAACATCCATATTACCATTTCTGTAATTCAGATCTCTACAATTTTTCCAAATTCCCAAACATCCCAATTGATACCCTTCAAATTCTTAAAAATAACTATTCCCATTACACAGCTTATCAATGCATTTGAATGTTCTCATCAAAGTTTCATGTTTGTACTCCAATGTCCAAAAGACTGAGAAGAACCTGCATGAGAGCCAATAGAAGCTTTTTAAAAAAATCTACATGCCATGGTCCATCATTCAACCCCATTTACCTAAAGATTATATTTGATTTCTGTGATGGTACTATAGCTTTAAGAGGTGTGTTTTATCTAGCTTTTTGTAAAGAGAGGTGAAGACAGGTGGTGAGCAGTTTGTTCCAAACCAATAAGCTAAACAGCTTGTGAGGACTTAGGTTTTTTTAAAAGTTGGAACAATAGAAGCAGCATGAAGCAGCAGAGGCTGCACAGTGGTTCAGTGGCTGCCTCACAGCACCAGGGTCCCAGGTTCAATTCCAGCTTTGGACGACTGTCTGTGTGGAGTTTGCACATTCTCCCCATGTCTGCGTGGGTTTCCTCCGAGTGCTCCGGTTTCCTCCCACAGTCCAAAGATGTGCAGTTCAGGTGAATTGGCCAAGCTAAATTGCCCATGGTGTTAGGTGCATTAGTCAGAGGGAAATGGATCTGGGTGGGTTACTCTTTGGAGGGTCAGTGTGGACTTGTTGGGCTGAAGGGCCTGTTTCCACACTGTAGAGAATCTAATCAAAGCGATGAGGTCAAACTCCCACAGAACCAGGATTTTATTTAACTTTCAGAGGCTGTAGGGGTTTGTAACCTGCTATATGTCTCTTCCCACTACAGAAAATTGCTTGAATTCTCTCTCTCTCTCTCTCAAGGCTTTCTCATGATGTTCTTTCCTTCTGTACTGCAAAATTGATTGTGAGACAGTCTATTTTACTGAATTTGCCTTTGCCAAAGATGTGGTTAATGATAAGTTAATATATTGGAATATTTGCAGTTTAGTAGTTAAATAATCTATTATCCTTTTCAGTTTTCCAGTGGAGTTGTTATACCAGTTCTTCTTTCGTTTGTTTGTATTTTAACTATTGTGTAAGAAAAAGTGTGTTTTGCTTCAAGCTTGATAGTTTGATTAATCAAATTGCATTTGGAACACAACGCCTTACACTTCCCTTACAAAATAAGAAAATGTTGGGGTCTAGGGTATTTTTAATATATTTTGAGGGGTTGGGTCTGGTCCATAATATTTCCTATGTGCAACACCCATGGAACAACAAATTTTATTTTTAGGAGATTATAGATTTTGGGTTGGTAATCAAAACCACCAATTAAAGAATCTTTTTTAAAAATCAATTCAGGAAATTTAAAGGATTTTTTTATTAATGCAGTGCATTGAAATACTTACAGAGTACAATACATACAGTTCTATGATTTACATTTCATTTAAATGCATAAATAAGTAAGATGACTACAAAACATCAGTAGTTTTTCCTGAATGTTACAAAATATAACTCTCCAATATTGTCTCTGCTCCACAATAGAATAACACAGATTGTGTATGGACTGATAGTGTAGAGTCAGCAATGTGCCACAGTCCATGTTTACATATTTGAATTTCATTCCTCTTTGTCCCTGTAGTCCTTATGCTGCATTCTATCATTAATGCTGGTTGTCAGGTATTCATGGAAACCCCATTTCTCCTAAATTTATGATCCTACAGATGCAGGCAAATTCGAGGTTTTGACGTTCACCCAGAATGCAGTCACTCTGGATTTGGAAAACTGAGATTGTTGGGAAGAAAACTTTTGACTTTGATTTGCTCCCTGATAGTTCAGAGCCTCTAGACCCCTTTACCAAAAGACTTTTAAACTTTTGGATTTCCTTTGTGGAGAAACCCTTCCCTCATGGTAAAGCCTATTTCCTCCTTACAATATCTTGAATCACTGGATAATGAATCAGATTTTTATTTTTCATTTCCCTGTAGCTCTGCGCTGACCAATGAAGACTCCTTAATTCAATCTTTTTTATTGGTTGGACATTCTCATTTGCTCTCACCATTGCAATATTAATTGAATCACAAGTTTCCTTTCTCACTTCTGTTGCTTCTTGCTTAGCATGAACACTATCAGAGTTACTAAGGATTCTTCCTGGAATGGTAAGGAAGTCAGATAATATGCTTCAACTTACCTCTTCCAAGTCACCTCCATATCTAATACAGAAATGAATCTGTCATAGCTATTGTTCACAAAGCTTTATTGCATTTTGAGTTATATCTGTTCAAAATTCGTCGATTAGTTTAAGTGGGGTGTATGACTATCTCACTGGCTATCTCATTGCTTGTGTTTCCTTACATATTTTGCTGATTCTTTCAGCCTTGACTGTAGTCAGTGTTGATCATATTGGAAAACATTTCTGCCAATGCAATGTAATCAAAGGTTTTATAATTGGATACGAGATCAATGTCCTTGGAGACACCTTTGACTTCATCTTTGCTTTGGTGATCAAGTGTCCCTGATACAGCTTTTCTAGGACATCTTTCCCGAGTAAAGTTGGAGGGCCTACTCATTCAAAATCCATGATCGGTAAAATGATGCTGGTGCCCAATTAGATTTCTATGGCCAATCCACTGGACCTTTGTACTGGCTAACATCAACACAATACTAACAGAGTGCGACATTCCTAGTCAGATCTGGTCAAGCCAATTGGAGCTTGCTAGCCACTGTTTGTGCCTGTGAGGCTTCTCTGTTTCACTGCTGCAAGTACTTTTAGTATGTGCTATGTTTCCTACTTGCTGTACATGTTTCTTATATTTGCTTTTTGTAGTTTTGTACCAAATGAAATCTGCTAATCTCCTGTGCCAAGGTTGATCTTCACGTCTGACGACTGAACTGTGTTGATTCCGAAATTCTGCTTAACTCACCATCAGAATGGCTTCCACCAGAATGAAATATTCTTTCAACTGTAATAAATTTGACAAAGACTCATCCATTCCTACAATGGAACCTTGTATTAATTCTGGCTTAAAATTACCATAATGGCATTTTCCTACAAATCTGGACAAATTATGAATGAAATTATTTTTAAGAACATAAAAAAAACAATAAATAGGAATGGGAATAGGTTACTTGGCTCCAGCATTGAACAAGATCATAGCTGATCTGCCCCAGACCTCAACTCCTCTGTCATATATAGCTCTCAACTCCCTGAAATTTGAAAAATCTATTTAAGTACTTTAAGTGATCTAGACTCTACAACTCTCTTGGATAAAGAATTCTAGACAATCGCTAGCCCCTTGGAGAAGAAATTTCTCCTCATCTCAGTTTTAAATGAGTGTCTCCTTATTCTGCAACCATGTCCCCAGTTCAAGATTTCCCTACAAGTGGAAACATCTTCTCAACATCTGTTCTCACAAGTCCACTTAGAATCTTATATGTTTAAATAAGATCACTCCTCATTCTTTTAAACTCTCAGAACTCTCAAAGCTGTTCAGGTGTTCTTGAAAGTCAACCCCTTTGTTCCAGGAATCTGACTAATGGTTGAACAGCTTACAATGCCAGTATTTTCTTTTCAAATATGGGGATCAAAATTGTCTACAGTTCTTCAAAATGAGGACTCACCAACAGTCTGTACAGTTGTAACAAGACTTCTGTTTTTAAACTCCAAACCCCTAGCAGCAAAGGCCAAAATCACATTTGCCTTCTTAATTATTTGCTGCACCTGCATACCAACATTTTGTGTTTCATACACAAGAGCAACCAGATCTCTCTGTGCTACAGCTTTTTGGAGCCTTTCTTAATTGAAATAATAGTCTACATTTTGATTCTTCCTACCAAAGTGCATGGTCTCATACTTGCCTGCATTAAACACAGTCGGTCAAGTTTTTGCCCACTCGCTCAATTTCTATATATCCCTTACAGATGCCTTATGGTCTCCCGGTACTTTTGTATTATCAGTGAATTTGTATACATTACACTCTGCCCCTCCTCCAAGCCATTAATATAGATAGTATATCTATTTTGAGACCCTGACAAACCAGCAGGAAACTAGCCACCAGGATACATGAGTATAAACGAGCCATCAAAAGATATGAACCAACTAGTATCTATATACACAAATGAAGAGGGAGATCAGTTTAATTGGGACAATGCATCCACCCTGGGACAGGCCAAACAAATACATATACAGGAATTCCTGGAGGCCTGGCATTCAAACTGGAACCCCGTTAACAAGCATATAGATTTGGAATCCATTTACCAACCTCTCAGACACAGATCTAGAAATGATATCAACCACCCACAACAAACCAAAAATAGCAAGCGGAACAGAACACCAATGCTTCACCCAGAGGCTCACTGAATGATGTTACCTAGCATGGTGGCAAAATGTCTGAAAACAAACCACCGGCTCCGCGAGCAAACCAACAACCTGATCCACAACCTGAGCTACAAACCTTCTCCAAAATTTTAATGAGTGCCAGCGTTTATATGGTGCAAATATGTTAGACTGGAAGATTTATCAGGGACCTATTACTTCAACATCTTTTTTTTTACAAAATTTAGGGCAGTATCCAAGGAAAGCACATCATTTGCAGGTGGAATTTAATCTATTACTCCAGATTCCTGGTAACTATTGTTTAGCTATCGATATGTCCAGAGCATTACTGGATATATCGATAAAACATCCATTCTAATATTCTCATAACTTGGGTCCAAATCACATCCTGGCAGATGGTAAAATATGAATTCAATAAAAAATATCCAGAATGCCTCATGGAAACATAAAATCATTCATGTAAAATCCTATCTGGTTCACTAATGTCCTTCAGGAAAGGAAATCGGCCATTCTTACCTAGTCTGGCCTAGACTCACAGCAATGTGGTTGATACTTAACTGCCAATGGGCAACTAAGGATTGATAATAAATGCTGTAATGGGAGTCAGCATGTTTGTACAAATATAGCTGTTTGAACAAATTTTTCTGAGGCAAGGGAAAACCACAGCAAAATTTATAGTGGAGAATTTAGTTCAATTTTCTTTTACAAAATATGGATTGCCCAAAGAAATATTATCAGATCAAGATTCAAATTTAATGTCACAAATATTTTACAAAATAACAAATAGTTCAAAAATAAACAATTTACATATTCAGCTTCTGATCCATCACCTTAAGGAGCAATTGAAAAATGGCATCAAACTTTAAAGATCCCGCTTGTCAAAAATATTCTGTTGATTTAGATAAAGGAACTCTTTTGTTATTGTTCAGGATGCTTTTATTGAATCCATAGAATTGAAATTTTGAAACAGATGCACAGACATGAGATGAGAGGGCACCTTAAATTAAAGAAAACAATTACAAACCAAAGCTCAGAGACTAACCCTTCTGACTTACATGTTAAGTTTCCAAGAAAAAATAACCAAAGATTATATGTTGGCCAAAAAATATTTGAAAGGTGCTCTGTAAACAATGAAAAGTACAGCAGATCAAAATGCCATAACTTGAATTATGTTGCTGGTGACTACATGTTAGTACTGTTATCTATCTCTGGAAAATCACTTAAAGCATAATTCATTGGACCTTATAAAACCAAAGTGAAACTCAATAATGTGGATTAGTATGTGCGTATTTTAGACAGGAGTGGGAAAACATCAGTGAATACGTCACGATAATATGTTAAAACAATTTATTTGACAAGGAGAATAGTAAGAAGTGTATTGACAGTTGTGAAAGAAATAGGGAAAATGAAAATAGCAGAACAATTGTAAATAATATCCTTACAGTGTTAATACAGAGACGTTAGCTCAACTGAGGGAAGTGGTTCAGTTAATGATGGATAATGGCATTACTGACCTGAGTCATAGTAGTTGGATCTCACAAAACGAGATGGTACACAATAACTGTGTATTGCTGATTGCAGAGGTAGCATGGCAAAAAAGGCAGATTCCTATCTAATTCTGTGATGAAAGGATTGTATTAAGGTGACTGAACAATCATGGCTAATACAAACATTTTTTTTTAGATTACTTACAGTGTGGAAACAGGCCCTTTGGCCCAACAAGTCCACACCGACCTTCCAAACAGCAATGCACCCACACCCATTCCCCTACATCTACCCCTTCACCTAACACTACGGGCAATTTAGCATGACCAATTCACCTAACCTGCACATCTTTGGACTGTGGAAGGAAACCGGGGCACCCGGAGGAAACCCACGCAGACACGGGGAGAATGTGCAAACTCCACACAGACAGTTGCCCGAGGCGGGAATTGAGCCCGGGTCTCTGGCGCTGTGAGGCAGCAGTGCTAACCCCTGTGCCACCGTGCCGCCCAAATTGATTTGTTAAAAAGGTATTGGCGAGTTCCATTGATTGATATAGTCAAAGAAATACTACATTTTGTAGCATTAGATGGGCCCAATAAATGTAAAGTCATGCTGCTTAGAATAAAAAAATTCACCAGTAACCTGTCAACAATTAACTAACAAGGACATTGAAGGATTATCCAACTGTGTGGTATACTTAAACAACTTGTTTTTATTCAGGCAAACCTAAGGAAAGCTGAATGTAAAATGTTACATGTCATGAGCACTCTTTCCAAGAGAATCACTTCCTGCTACTGCTGCTTGTAATCACTTTTAAGAGATCTGCTGTCAGGGCATCATTATCTGTCCTGTGCTGTCCTCATACGTCCACACATATGCAATAGCTATGATCCAATCATCTTTATTCTTTTACCATAGAGGTTTTCTATCAGATCATGAATTAATTAACCAGTCTCATTACACATTTCCAACTCAAAAATAGCTGGTACACTAGTTGCTAACAGAATGTATTGTTCTAGGCATTATCCATGAATACTCAATGCACACAATATTAAGGTTACCTGAGCCAATTTGACTTGTCTAACCTGTAAGAATTGAAATCACTTGTGATTATTGCAGTACCTTTCTGACCATTCCCCATTTTTTTCTTGCTTTATGTTTTCTCATCTGATAATAATTACTGTTCAGGGCCAATAAACTACTCCCACAAGCAATTTTTTTCCGTTGCTATTTAATTCCTCCCAAAGTGATTCTAGATCTTAATTATTAGCAAAATTATGCCAACTAATTCTTTCTACCCATCTTTCTGAAATGTTAAATAGCATTGAATATTGAGTTCATAGCCTCAGTTACCTTGCACCATGTATCTGTAATGCCAATCAATTCATAAACATTTATTTAAATTTCTGCTACTGATTCATTTATCTTCCCAGGAATGTTTATGCTTCAAATAAAGAGCCTTTAAGACTTATTTTACCACTTTACCCAACTGTGATCACTCGCATGTTTGCATGTTCTGTCCCTTTGCATCATATCCTGGTTACCATCACCATCCCCCCGCCCACTTTGAATTGAAATCCATTTCAACTGATCTTTCCATTACATTTTCAACTTTCTGATCAGGTATATCCTAAACCATATTTCAGGATTATATAGGAATCCATAGATTATTGTATCTTTCATAAAAAAAATTCATTAGTTTCAAGTATTTATTTATTCATAGAATCACAGAGGCCATTTGTTCCATTTTGTTTATATCAGCTCTCAGAAGAGGTTCTTGCAGGCTTTCTCCATTAGGTAATATTTAGCTCCTCTATTCTTCCTGTTAAAATGCATGATCTCACATTTTATCACCTATTATTCCAACTGCCAAGATTTTGCTTATTTACTTAACCTGTCTATATCCCTCTCAAGATTCTTTGTGCTTTCCCAGCTATCCTTGTGTCACCTGCAATCGTGCATTCATTCCTCTCATCCAAGTCTATATATAATATTTAATAATTGTGGCCTGGGCACTCATCGCACTATCATGCCAATAGTTATTGGTTGCCATCCTGAGAATGCCCATCTACAATACCTCTCCGTCTTGTGATTGTTAGCAGTCTTCTAATACTCTATATGGGGGGTCCAGTTAGCTGGATGCTGGTTTGTGATGTACATTAATGCCAACAGCATGGGTTCAATTCCCACACGAGCTGAGGTTACCATGAAGGACTCTTCTACTCAACCACTTTCTGTACCTGAGGCTTGGTGACCCTCAGGTTAAATCAACATGAACTTGCTCCAGCAAGAGAGCTGCTAGGACTATGGTGACTCTAAAATATTCTATATATGTTAATATACTAACTCCCCATCATAGGTCCTTGTGTTTTTAAATAGCTTTATGTATAATAGTGTCAAACACCACTTAAAAATGCAAAATCCACCTTTATCTCTATGCTTGTACCCTCCTCAAAGATTTCTAATCGATTTGTCAGGCCCAATTTCCCCTTAATAATATGCTTGATTTCTTACGTATCTTTAAATGGTCTGCTAGTGCATCCTTTTTAATATAGACTTTATAGACTAACATTTTACCACAGGCAGGTATTAAGCTAACTGGCCTATTTTTTTTTTGTCTTCCTCATTTTTTGAATAAGGGTGTTATATTGATGTTTCCAATCCTTTGGGACTTTTCTAAAATCTAAGGATTATTGAAAGATTACCATTGCATCCAACATCTCTGCAGCTATTTTCTATATTGTACACTTTGATGCAACCCATCAGGTGCAGGGAGCTTATTAATCTTTAGCTCCATTAGCTTCTCTAGTATGCTACTAATAAAGGATGTATTTATTTTCACCCTGCTTTTGCCCCTTGATTTAGTTAGTTTTTTTTGAATATTGTTGATATATTCAACTGCGAAGTCTGATGCCAAGTATTTAATTAACTCACCTGCCCTCTATTATTTCCCTAGCCTCATTCTCCAAGGAGCCAATGTTCACTTTGTCTCTTTCTTTCTTTTTATATAATTAAAAAAAGATTCAAAGCAGTTTCAGGCAGTCGAAGTGTATCCCCTTATCATTAAAGTCTATGAAAACATCATAATTGTGGATGGACTACCAGCCTGTCTACCTCTTTGCTGTCCTTAATTAGAAATACATTGAAATTGCTGTGAACAGTTATAATGCTGTGCGAAAGCCCCAAGTATAGAGGGGCATCCCAGTGCCGTTGACCATCAGTATCAAAGGGGCATGTGCATTCTAACTTTTTACAATCTGAAGTTTTTGTGTGCCTTACTGCGAAGAAAATCTTAAGCTATAACGAAGTTGAACCAAAATAAGGTTGCACCTGAACGTATCACTGGGCTGGGACTGTCATTGTAAAATGTGAGTTCTAACATATCCTTAACTTCCTTGGTTTATCATGGTTGGTTTATCCCTTTCTTTGAATCTAAGTTGCACAATGGGATATGCCTATGTTGTGAATGATTGGTATTTTCTATTACCTTTCGACTACACCCAGTGTCATCTTCCTTGTTATTTCTTGCCTGAACCCTTATTATTCTGCATGTTCCAACAGAACAGTATAAGAATTAGATGGGGAGGACTAATGCTATTGTACATGATGTAGATGTAGGGAATGCTGCTCCGATAAAACAACATGCCTATCGACTTAATCCTTTCAAAGCCAGACAGGTACAGATGGAGGTGGAGGCCATGCTTGACGAGGACCTCATCAAACCAAGGCAGAACAAGTGGAGTTTGCCGATCATCTTAGTTCCCAAACCAATAGGACTCAACGATTCTGCATGGATGATTGGAAGGTCAATGCCATAACAAAATCTAACTCATATCCAATTCCTAGTTTGGAGGATTGTATTGAGAAAGTCAGACAAGCCAGTCACATCACCAAGTTGGACTTAATGCTACTGGCAGGTACCTTTATTAGAGTTGGCGAAATAAATTCCTGCATTTGGAACCCCAAAGGGCTATATTAGTTTAAAGTGATGCCTTTTGGAATGAAGAACATACCTGCCACATTCTAGTGACTCATGAACAGAGTTGTGGCTGGGTTAATAAACTGTGCAGTCTACTTGGACAATGTAACAATCTTTAGTAAGTCCTGGAAAGATCACATGGTACAGTTGACAGAGTTCTTTGAACGACCAGGAGAAGCAAATAAATAAAACGGAAATCGCAAAAGCAGAGGTGACATTCTTGAGACATAACATTAGTCATGGAAGGTTGACCCCATGGAACGCAAAGATGAAGGCCATCGAGGAATCTCCATGACCAACCTCGAAAAAAGAGGTGCTTCGATTCATAGGACTCAGCAGATTCAATCAGAAGTTTGTTCCAAACCTCAGCAGTGTAGTGGCAAAATTAACCGATTTGTTGAAGAAGAACACAAAATTTTGGTGGACAGAACAATGTCAATTCGAGCATTTGAAATCAATATTAACCACCAAACCAGTTTTAGCTACACCAAACTTTTCGAAATCTATTAAAGTCGCCATCGATGCTAATAACATAGGAGTCGGAGCTGTAGTCCTACAGGAAGATGAGGCTGGGATTGCACTGCCAGTTGTATATTTTTCGAAGAAGATCAACATCCACCAGAGGAAATACTCCATGATCAAAAATGAACTATTGAGTTTGGTACTGGCCGTACAACATTTTAATGTGTATGTCACAAACAGTGTGTCGGAGATGATTGTGTACACATATCATATCATAATGTGCGTATATTCTTAGAATTTTTAAAAGATAAGAATATGAGACTATTTTGTTGGAGTCTTATGTTACAGACTTTTAATTTAAAAATCATACATGTTGCAGGTCAGAAAAAGTAATTGCAGACGTGTTATTGCGGATTTAACTGATAAAATTTAAATGAGATTTGTCTTTATTTAATGTTTTATCTATATGTAGGTACATCAGAAGACATTAAGGTGAACTTACGTGAAAGTTATCATTATGTTAGGGTAATGTGTTTAAACAGTAGAAAAATAAATGAAACCGTCTTTTCATTATGATGGTTCATTTTTTTAAGGGGGGGAAGGGTTATGAAGATGTGGGTGTATACCTTTAAGAGAGTTAAAAGCAGCAGAACTACCGGACACAGCACCGAGTGTTCTCAATAAGGCAACAATGTAACACTGGGTCGAACAACTCGATAAGCTTGTTGCCTGGAGACAAAAACAAATTTGAATTTGGCCAGTTTAAATTATACCCTGAAAAAATACCAATCTCCAATCAAGTTTGGATTGAGTATATTGACAATCATAAAAGCCAATGACACAGTCCAATGTTCTGGGGTATAAGACGGGGGTCAAAGTGAACAGTTGGGAGGAGAATTGCCAAGTCCTAGCATGTCATAGACTGCTTGAAAAAATATCTCTCTTAAAAGTACCTTTTTGATCAATAACCTATGATGCAAAAATTCCTAACAAGGAGAAAATAAGACATACAAAGATCTGAAGACAAAAACCTACAGCTGCCTGGTTTTGAGATAAGAAGTGTTGTTTTGTAAATTTTAATTGAAAGTTTTATCAGACTAGTATTATAGATGGGAAGGGCCTCACAGCACCAGGGATCCAGGTTCGATTCCAGCCTTGGGCGACTGTCTGTGTAGAGTTTGCACATTCTCCTCGTGTCTGTGTGGGTTTCCTCGGGGTTCTCCGGTTTTCTCTCTCAGTCCAAAGATGTGCAGGTCAGGTGATTTGGCCATTCTAAATTGCCCATAGTGTTAGGTGCATTAGTCAGAGGGAAATGGGTTTGGTTGGGTTACTCTTTGGAGGATCGGTGTGGACTTGTTGGGCCGAAGGTCCTGTTTCCACACTGTAGGGAATCTAATCTAAGATAATCTAATAGGTTAGAGAAAGAAACTGTAAATCGTGGTTAGTTAATTATTATCTATTACACTTTTAAGAAATAAAGTTGTTAATGGTTCGTCATCATGCTAGGTAACATCTTCAGTGTAGCCCGCTTTCTGTTTATGTGCTTGGGTTTCCTTGGGTTGGTGAGGTAATTTCCTGTGGTGACATCATTTCCTATGGTGATGTCATTTCCTGTTACTTTTCTCAGGGGTGATAAATGGGATCCAAGTCAATATGTTTGTTGATAGAGTTCCGTTTGGAATGCCATGCTTCTAGGAATTCTCATGCATGTCTCTGTTTGGCTTGTCTTAGGATGGATTGTTCTCTCAGTCGAAGGGGTGTTCTTCGTCATCGGTATGTAAGGATACTCGTGAGAGTGGGTCATATCTTTTTGTGGCTAGTTGATGTTCATGTATCCTTGTGGCTAATTTTCTGTCTGTTTGTCCAATGTAGTGTTTGTTACAGTTCTTGCAAGGTATTTTGTAAATTACATTAGTTTTGCTTGTTGTCTGTATAGGGTCTTTCAAGTTCATTAGCTGTTGTTTTAGTGTGTTGGTGGGTTTTTAGGCTACCATGATCCCATAAGATTTGGCATCACCACAGGAAATGACATCACCAATCCAAGGAAATCCAAACACATAAGCAGAAAGTGGATTACACTACCAGTGCTTCACCCAGACGCTCACTGAAGATGTTACATAGTATGGTGATGAAATATCTGAAAATGAACCTTCCAGCTCAGCGAACAAGCCTACATCCTGTACCTCAACCTGAGCTACAAATCTTCTCAAACCACCTGATGAAGGAGCAGCACTCCAAAAGCTAGTACTTCCAAATTAACCTGTTGGACTATGAGCTGGTGTTGTGTAATTTTTAAACAAATAACATCAGCAGGAATCATCTCTTTTTATTGGTAGAAATATTGAGAGCAAGAAGATACAGATTTCACATGATGAACAAAAATAAAGCCATGATAACTTGAGAAAAACCTTTTTAAAATGCAGCTGTATTTAGCATTTGGCAAGGAGGGGTGAAGGCAGATTCAATTGAGGCATTCAAGAGGGAATTGGATCATCAACAGAAAAAGTAAAATATACAGGTATGTGGAGATGGTGCAGTCATGATCTCACTAAATAGTGCAGCAGGCTCAATGGCCTACTTCTGCTTCCACATCTTATGTGGCACCTTTCAAATGCCTTCTCAAACTTCTACAGCACAGCCACAAGCTCCATTTACCCACATTACTTGTTACATAACATTGTCAAATCTCCAAAAAGTTAGTCAAATCTAATTTCCTTTTCATAAAACCACGTTGATGCTGCATAATTGCATTTAGGTTTTCAAATGCTTTATTATATCCTTCTGAAGATTTCAGCATTTTCTCTATGAGAGTTGTTAAACTGTAGTTTCTTGCTTTGTCTCCCTTCCCTCCTCCACGTCCTGGAGTAGGAAGTCACCTTTGTTATTTTCCAGTAGATGTGACCTTTCCAGAATGTAGGAAATTTTGGATACTTAATATCAATTCATCTACTATTTTAGCATCTGCTTCTTCTAAGAGCCTAGGATGAAGTCTTCGGGATATGGGGACTAGTCAGCTTTTAGTTCTTTGTATTTTGAGTACCATTTACATCGTAATTGCAATTATTTTAAGTTTCTCCCTCACAGCTACCCATTTGCAATTAGTTCTGTGATGTTATTTGTATTTAATATAGCGAAGACTGATGCAAATGTCTGTTCACTTCTTTTGTCATTTCCTTATTGTTAATTATTCCTCAGACTCCCTCGAAAGAGAACCAACACTCATTTAACATGTTCCTTTCCTTTTCAAACACCTGCCTAAAACTACCTTTTATATTTAGGTGTTTAAGAAGATTAGTAGCCCAGGTTGTGGATGAGGTTGTTGACTTGCTCACTGAGCTGGTGAGTTTGTTTGCAAACGTTTCATCATCATTCTAGGTAACATCATCAGGACACCTCCAGTGAAGCAATGTTGTTCTGTCTCATTTTATGTGTCTATTTCTGCTTGGGTTGGTGGTGTCATTTCCGGTTTTGTTGTTGGTTCTCTTTCTTAGTGTTTGGTATATGGAGTCCAAATCTTCATTTGTTAGTGGAGTTCTGTGTTGAGTGCCAGCATTCCAGGAATTCCCATGCATGTCTCTGTCTGGCTTGTCCTAGGAAGGATACATTGTCCCTGTTGAATTGGTGTACTTCATTGTCTGTGTGAAGGGATACAAGCAATTGTTGGTCATGTTTGTTGGTGTCTAGTTGGTGTTTGTATTCCCTGATAGCTAATTTCCTTCCTGTTTGCCGGAAGTTTGGCACTCAACTTAGAACTCCATTAACAAGCATGTAGACTTGGATCCCATATAGCAACCACTAAGAAACAGAACCAACAACAAAACTAGAAATTACACCACCCATCCCGGGAGATGCAGACAATAAATAGCATGCAGGACAGAACAATAACGCATCATCGGAGGCGCACTCACAATGTTACCTAGCATGGTGATGAAATATCTACAAACAAACATACCAGCTCAGTGAGAAGGTCAACAAACTATTTTTATATTTCAAGCTTATTTTCTTGCTGAAATGTTCCTACTCCTAGTATTCTGAAGTATCTCCTTAAATTTCTGCTCCTGTGTCTTGACTGATCTGTCCAATAACTTTCCAGTTCAGTTTAGCCAACTGTATCTGTGCCCTTATAATTAATCATATAGAAATTCAACAGTAATCTTAAATCCATTCCTTTCGATGGGCTGAATGGTCTATTTTTGTTCCTCTCTTTCCTCAAACTGAATGTGGTATTCAATCATATTATGATCACTGCTATAATGACTTCACTATAATGTAATTTATTACTCCTGTCTCATTGCATATTACCAGATTTAATACAGCCAGTTCTCTGGATGGTTCTGCAAAATACTGCTCTAACAAATGTCCCTGAAAATACTCTAGGAAGTCATTGTTCAGGCCACCTTTTCCAATTGGATTAATCTATTTGTGGATTAAAATAATTCATGATTATCGCTGTACCTTTTTTACAAAACCTATTATTTTTCCTGTATAGTACATTCTGAAGTGTGCTTACCTTGAGGCCTGTATACCACACCCACAAGCAAGTATTTACCTTCAAAATTCTTATCTCTACCAAATATGAATCTACATTTTGATCTCCAAAACTAAGTTCATCCCTCTCTATTGCTCATGGATAAGGTGAATAGTCAAGGTCTTTTCCCCAGGGTGGGGGAGAACAAAACTAGAGGGCATAGGTTTAAGGAGACGGGAAAGATTTAAAGGGACCTGAGGGACAAATTTTTCACACAGGGTGGCTCATATGTGGAATGAGCTGCCAGAGAAAGTGGTAGAGGCAGGTATAGTTGCAATACTTAAAAGCCATATGGACAGGTACATGAATAGGAAAGGTTTAGAGGGATTTGGGCCAAACACAGGCAAGTGTTAGTTTGGAAAACATCTTTGGAATGGATGAGTTGGACTGAAAGGTCTGTTTCTTTGCTGTATGACTCTATAGCATCCATAATTAATGGAACTACCCATGATCTTTGCCTGGCTTCTTTCCTTCCTAAATGCCATATACCCTTGAACGTTCAGGTCCTAGTCTTTGTCAGCTTGTGGACATATTTCTTGTAGTGGCAACAGATAACGTATTTCTATATTTATGTATTTATTTACATATGCAGTGACATTTTATTATTTTATTAAAACAACACATGTATTTAATTGCAGACACTTTAGTTTTGACTTTTTGCAACTTTCGTAACCTCTAATCTGCCAGAGTACACTGTCCCTTCCTCCCAAGCTCTGGTCATCATTTCCCTTATTATTACATTGCTGTCATGCCTTGTCTCCTCAATTCAATTTTTTGCACCTTGTCAAATTTGTTCCCTCTCCCTCAGAATTAGTTTATATGTATGAATGAATGTAATGGCAAGTGGTCATCTCATAGATGAAGCACATTTGGTGAGCTAATCTTTCAGTATTAAGTTGCTGAAAGATGAGGTTGTGTGGCAGTGGTGAATGAATAATTGGGATATGAAGAAGTGCAGAGGAAGAGAAAGATTACTGCAATTTCAAGGTTAACGAATGAGAGTCATGTGACGGAGTGGACTTGACAAAACAGAGTGAAGGAGTCAGGATAATGCACACACCAGGATGAATGTGAACATGCAATTATACTCACCTTTCCTGACCTAATTAGGGTATTAAAATGTTTTTTCTACACTAAATCCAGGAGCATGGCAGTTTCCTCCTGATGCTGGGAAGAGCATCACTCTTTGACTCAGCATTCTGCCAGTGTTCCTCTTCTCTTTGGAGAAAGTGAGGACTGCAGATGCTGGAGATCAGAGCTGAAAAATGTGTTGCTGGAAAAGCGCAGCAGGTTAGGCAGCATGGAGGAGAGTGAATCAGTGCAGGGTCAGAAACTCTGGGGAAGAGTGAACCCAATGTGGAGGAGATCGAACCCTTGTGAGGGACTGCAAGCCCAACATGGCTATGCACTTAAAAAGGACTACAATGTCAAACTTTTAACTTTATTTCTTTATTAAAGGTTTATATTTCTTTATTTTTCTTCTTTATACTAAGAATGACTTTAATGTTAAACTTTTAACTATATTTCCTTATTTTTGAACTTTGACCCTAAGATGTTGTATCTAGGTATCTTTATGCCTAAGTTGACACCAGGAATGGTGATATTGTACACTCTTTTCACTGTACTCCTGTATCCCTATATTTGAAATCTAATTCTCTAAAATCTAATTCTGTAGTCTCTCCTACTACTGGAAACATCTTCTCCATTTCCACTCCATCCAGGCCTCTCAGTATTTTGTAAATTCCAATGAGATTTCCAGCAAACCCCTCCCCCCCCCAACCCTTCTACATTTTAAGTACAGACCCACATCCTCAACTGCTCCTCATATGGCAAGCCCTTCATCCCTGGGATCATTCTTGTAAACCTCCTCTTGACCCCCTCCAATGCCAGCACATTCTTCCTTGGATAAATGGCCCATAACTGTTCTCAATATTCCAAAGATGGTCTGACCAGAGCTTTATATAGTCTCAGTTGAAAAGGGTGGCACTGGAAAAGCATAGCAGGTCAGGCAGCATCCGAGAAGCAGAAGAGTTGATGTTTTAGGCATAAGCCCTTCATCGGCACATTCCTGATAAAGAGTTTATGCCTGAAACATCAACTTTCCTGTTCCTTGGATGCTGCCTGACCTGCTGTGCTTTTCCAGTGCCACCCTTTTCGACTCTGACTTCTCCAGCATCTGCAGTACTTTTTCCTTTATAGTCTCAGTACATACCTGCTCTTGTACGCTAGCCCTCTTGAAGCGAATGCAAGCCTTCCCTAATTTGCCTTCCTAACTGCCAACTGAACCTACATGAAAAGAATCCTCAAATAGGACTTTCAAGTACCTTAGTGTTTCAGATTTCAGAAGCCTTTCCCCATTTAGAAAATAGTTTATCCTTCTATCCTTCCGACCTTATACTTTCCCACATTTTATTCCATCTGTCACTTCATTGCCCACTTTCTTGACCCGCCCAAGTCTTTCTGCAGCCTCCATTTCCACAATACTGTCCATCACTCCACCCATCTTTGTGTCATCTGCAAACTTTGCAACAATACCCTCGGTTCCTTCATCCAGATTGTTAACATATAATGTGAATAGTTGTGGGCCTAACAGCGACCACTGCAGAACTCCACTAATCACTGGCTACTGTCTTGAAAAAGACCCCTTTACTCCAACTCTCTGCCTTCTGCCAGTCAACAAATCCTCTATCCATGCTACTGCCTTGCCCCTAATACTATGGGCTCTTATTTCGCAATCTCCTGTGCGTACCTTGTCAAAAGCCTTCTGCAAATCCAAATAGATCACATCTGCTGGCTCTACTTGTCTGACTTGTTTGTAACCTGCTTAAAAAATTCTACCAGATTTGTCAGGCATGAACTGTGCTTGATGAAAGTCGTGTTGAATCAGCCCTATTTTACCATGTACTTCAAAGTACTTTGCAACTGCATCTTTAACAATGGGCTCTAACAGGTTTAGGCTAACTGGATTATAATTTCCCATCTTCTGCCTTCTTAAATAGGGCTGTTTCATTAGCCATTTTTCTTTGTCCCATCCTCTGGGACCCTCCCTGACTCCAGTGATTTCTGAAACATCACCACCAAAGCTACCACAATCCCTTCAGAACTCTGGGATGTAGTCCACCTAGTCTAGGTGATTTATCCACCTTCATACCTTTCAGCTTCCCCAGTACCTTCACTTCAGTAATGTTCACTACAATCGCATCTTCCCCCTGATATTTTTGTTGTCAGCTACTAGTGTCTTTCACCATGAGGACTGATGCTAAGTATCTATTCAGTTCCTCCGCCATTTCTTTATTCCCCATTACTAGTTCTTCAGCCTCGTTTTCCAGCAGTCCAACATCCACTCTTGCATTTATATATCTGAAAAAAATTGCAATCATCTTTCATGTAACTAGCTAGCTTACTCTTTTGTTTTATCTTCTACTCCTTGATTGCTTTTTTTGGTTGTCCTCTGCTGGTTTATAAAAGGGTCCCAAATTCTCTGACTTCCCCCTAATTGTCTCCACACTTTATGCCTTTTACTTTTGGTTTGCTCCTTAAATACTGCAGGTAAAATTGTAATGTGGCCATTCACTGTACAATCAATGTGAAACTAGGAAGTAAAATGGTAATGTAGTCCTGTGTTTAAATGTCACAACCCAAAAGTGTTGAACTTGATTTCCTCCATATCAGACATCCCTTCCCATTTCCTTTCTTCTCAGATGTTTCCATACCTGCTGAATATTTCTAGTGTTTTCTGTTTTTATATCAGATTCCAGCATTCACAGAATTTTGCTTTTGTCACTAGTTTAAAATGGAGTCCTTGCTGGGCTGGGACGACACAGGGCTGGCAAGTTGACTGGATGTGGGCAGCAGAGTTTTGGCGCAACTTAATTTTTTTTGTAGAATACTTTTCCATTAATATAAAAGAAACACGAATTGAAAAAAAGTCCCTGTTCATCGTGTGGACATTGTTAATCGGCCTAGTTACAGGCCAGCTACTCGTTTTTTTTCTATGGGCGTGGCCATCCTTCACTCCCTCATACTTTCCTCACCTTATGCACAACAAAGATAACTTGCACAAATGCAGTACCTTTACATGGTACATATGTCCAAAGACACTTCACAAAATTACAAACACGAAAAATCCTTCCTTGCTGCCCTTTAAAACACCCAAAACCCTTAGATCACCCTCAGAATGGAGACTTCCTACCACGTGACCTCTCCTGGTCGCCACAGCAACGTGACGGACAGGGGCGGGTCCGTCGGAAGTGACGCACTTGTTGCTGCGGTGACGGGTTGCCTTGCTGGTCGGACGGTTTCGCTCGCCTTCCTTTCGCTTTTAGCAGCATCATAATGTCCGGCGGCGGCGGAGAGTTCGGAAATCCTCTGCGCAAGTTTAAGCTCGTCTTCCTGGGCGAACAGAGTGGTGAGTGAGCAGCGTGGGCCTGCAGGTGGAGCCTCGGGCTGGCGTCAGCAAAAGGCTGCCTTGCGGCGGCAGCTGCAGCAGCATCCGGGCCTTTCCGTCAGGCCCTGCGGTCTTGGCTGTGGCTGAAAGGCCCTATTACTCATAAAATAGCTTGGACCAGGAAGCAGCCTCAATGAGCCTCCGATCTGACAGCACTGACCCCACCGAAAAGAAATCGCGTCGCCCTCCGTCCAGTAGGAAACTTCAGCCTGAAGAACCTGAGCGCAAGAAGCTCTTATCCTGGTTCTCCCTTGTTTCCTGTTTCTTTCAACCCTGCAGTGTTGCTTATAGCATCCGTCTCTTCTATCGATTGTTTAGGACTTTCCTTCAGGGCTTTAGAGAAAAGACCTGCTTTGTATTTTACTTTTCAGTGGATGTCAGCTGTCATGTCAGTTTGATTAAGGTGCTGGTATCATTTTCTATACAAAGTTGCATAAACATTGACCGAGTTGGACAAATTTATCTGGTGCATCCTTCCCTTTGAGAATTTAGTATTTTTCGTTGAACTAAGTGTTAGGTTGATTCTAGATCTCTCGTTCAGCCTATGGCAGGTTTAGGAATTTTAAGCAAGAATTTTTTTTTGTTGTATGGTCAGGTGTGTGCCTTCATATACAATGAATGTTTGCAGCTGCATATTTCTGGTTGGGGGGGGATAGTGGGTTCTTCTGACAAAGGGTCACAGGATTATATGGACTTCAATAAGACGTTCAACAAGGTGCCCTATGGTAGACTGGTTAGCAAGGTTAGATCTCAAGGAATACAGGCAGAACTACATATTTGGATACATAACGGGCTCGAGAGTAGAAGACAGAGGGTGGTGGTGGAAGGTTGTTTTTCAGACTAGACTGTCACAAGGCTCGGTGCTGGGTCTGCTACTTTTTGTCATTTACATCAATGGTTTGGATATGAGCATTGGAGGTATAGGTAGTAAGTTTATAGATGAGACCAAAATTGGAGGTGTAGTGGACAGCGAAGAAGGTTACCTCAGATTAAAACAGGATATTGATCAGATGGGCCAATGGGCTGAGGAGTGGCAGATGGAATTTAATTTAGACAAACGTGTGGTGCTGCGTCTTGGGAAAGCAAATCTTAGCAGGACTTATACACTTAATGGTAAGGTCCTAGGAAGTGTTGCTGAACCAACAGACCTTGGAGTGCAGGTTCACAGCTCCTTGAAAGTGGAGTTGCAGGTAGATAGGATAGTGAAGAAGGCGTTTGGTGTGCTTTCCTTTATTGGTCAGAGTATTGAGTGCAAGAGTTAGGAGGTCATGTTGTGTATGTACAGGACATTAGTTAGGCCACTTTTGGAATATTGTGTGCAATTCCAGTCGGAAGGAGACCAGAAGGATGTTGTAAAACTTGAAAGGGTTCAGAAAAGATTTGCAAGGATGTTGCCAGAATTGGAGGATTTGAGCTACAGGGAGGAGTTGAATAGGCTGGGGATGTTGTCCTGGAGCGTCGGAGGCTGAGGGATGACCTTATAGTGGTTTATAAAGTCATGAGGGGCATGGAAAGGATAAATAGACAGTGTTTTCCCTGGGGTGGGGTGGGGTCCAGAACTAGAGGGCATAGGTTTCTTGTGAGAGGGGAAAGATATAAAAAGGGACCTAAGAGGCAACTTTTTCACGCAGAGGGTGGTACATGTCTGGAATGAGCTGCCAGTGGGAATAGTGGAGGTTAAAAGGCATCTGGATGGGTATATGAATAGGTAGGGTTTGGAGGGATATGTGCCAGGTTCTGGCAAGTAGGACTAGATTTGGTTGGGACGTCTGGTTGGCATGGACGAGTTGGACCAAAGGGTCTGTTTTCATGCTGCACATCTCTATGACTCAACATATTAACTGTTTCTCTGTTAGACCTGCTGAGTTTCTCCAGCAATTTGTTTTTGTTTCAGAATTCCAGAATCTGTAGTTGTTTGCTTTACTAATGAATCAAATTTGCTGCTATCATCTCTTGACAGGACGGTATGCTTTTTGCAGCTTTCCGAAATGAATGCTGCTGTTCTGGATTGGGATTATTAATCCCCCTTTCTATATCTTTTGGTATGAACTGTTGTTCTTTGGCATTGAATATCAATGGATCTGTGATGTTAGTTCATGGTTGTCCACAACATTTTAGCACATGTTCTAGAAAATAAACCTTGTTCTTGAATTTTTGTATTGTTAATTTGCAGATTAGTATGCTTTTGCAGAACTTCAGAAATACTTTTTTTAGAACTTGCTGACCTGACCTTTGTTTAAACTAGCCCATAGTGGCTAATCTATCACTATTGACTGGGCTAAAGTTTTGTAGTTGGCTTTCTGGAAGATCTCAAAGGAGGGTTGTGCATCCATTACATGTCAATGTCCTTTTTATCTATTGGGAGAGACATATGTTTTTCACAAAGAATTGTCATAGTTTTAAATCCACATACCCACTCAAAGGATTTCTTTCAGACCTCTAGTAAGCGGTTTCATGTAATTCTCAGTTGGCCTCATTACATATGCACTGTGTCATTACTGCTCCACACTTGAGCTGTCTTGCACTGTACTTGCCACAAGTGGAACCCTTCTTGGATTTCTGCCACCTGCTGCCATATTTAAAGCCCAGCTGTGCACCAGATCATTCACTTACCAGTCAAGAATAACCATTCGTAGTACATAGAGAAAAATGAAAACATACAGCTTCTGAGGGGACATGGGTGACATTTCATTTTAAATAGAAGCTCACATTTATAACTTGCTTGCTACTTTAATTGTCTAATTGACTATTACTGCTGAAAATGTGTTGCTGGAAAAGCGCAGCAGGTCAGGCAGCATCCAGGGAACAGGAGAATCAACGTTTCGGGCATAAGCCCTTCTTCAGGAATGACTATTACTGCAACCACAGCTCTGAGAATGAATCTACAAAGGTGAGCCATGCTTAACACCTTAGTATTACAATATTATGTGAATGTGACTCTTTGTCATTGTTCAAAATGTCACCCAAATAGGAAAACATTTATGGAGCAAAAGGAAGAGTGTGGAAAAAAAGGATGTTTACCTTTTAAATAATAAATTTGCAATCAGTATGATTAGTTCATTCCATTCAGATTGGCTGAAAGTGGGTATCAATTTAAGAAGCAGCACGGTGGCTCAGTAGTTAGCACTGCTGTGTCTCAGCACCAGGGACCTGGGTTCAATTCCAGCCTCTGGCAGCTCTCTGCGTGGGTTTCCTCTGGGTGCTCCGGTTTCCTCCCACAGTCCAAAGATGTGCAGGTTAGTGAATTGGTCATGCTAAATTGCCCATAGTATTCGGGAATGTATACGTCTGGTGCATTCTTCGTGGGAAATGTAGAGTAATCGGGTAGGGGAACGGGTCTGGGTGGATTTCTGTTCGGAGCGTCTGTGTGGACTTGTTGGGCCAAATGACCTGTTTCCACACTGTCAGGATGCTATGAAGTCCTGTCTGGCTTATCTGATACTGCACCTCTCTATTATGATGAAAATGATACACATCCCTTATCAGGGTCATCCTCTTCCTCCCCAGAAGAATGTTGCTACTCTGCCAATTTTTTAACACTAATCACATCCCCTCTTTGCCTGTTTGCATTGTGCAGAACACACCAGGCAAGGATAATGTTTTGAGGTGCCCCACCCACAATGATTCAAGCATCAGAACTTTCTCTTCAGCAGAGTTGTTGTCTGCTCCAGAGTGACCCTTGTTAAAGAATGGGCAGCATTGTACCTACACTGTGCCTGTCTGACAATTCCATTATGTAAGTGCCAATCATTACAGAGAATAGCTCAGATGGTAGTAACCATCGATACTTAAAGCAGGACAATGGTGTTCAAGGATGTAGGTGCCATAGCAGCTCCGATGGTAGCAGATGTAGATTTTTAAGATGCGGTACTGGTAATCATCGCAGTGTACAATTACAATGCTAGAAGCAACATGTGTACGTACAGTATCTCTTGTGCTCTGCATCTGTGCTAAGCCAGCTATATTGGCAAACCCTACTGCAAGGCAATAGTACTGACCCTACCATGGGAAAACGAAGTGTCTCAACTGGCATTCTTAATATCCCTGGTATAAATCAAATTACATCAGGTTATAGTCCCAACAGGTTTATTTGAAATTGCAAGCTTTCAGAGTTCAAGAAGGAGCTGAGCTCTAAAAGCTTGCAATTTCATATAAACCTGTTGGACTATAACGTAGTGTCATTTGATTTTTGACCTTGTCCACCCCAGTCCAACTCCGGCATCTCCACACGCTTGATATATTCATGGGTTGAGGATTGAGATCCCATAAGGTTTCAAATGGATCCTTGAAAGAAGTCAGCTGCACAAAAAATGACCTCCATTATTACCTTGGCCGCTGGGATAGGGTGGATATCACAAGTCCACTTCAGCAGATGGCACAGTTACATGATTATGTCCTGGTGTATTCTGTCTGTGGCAGCAATGCACCTTGCTCATCCAGAGGAAATGACATTGAGGATGTAGATTCTGAGCTTGTACCACCTCCACACCCTGATGGGGACCTTTACTGGTGACTTCACATTGACAGTGTTTGGTAGCTACCGGAGATTGCTGGTCCTGGGCTTTCTGATGCAGTTGTTCCTCAATTTCTCTACTCTTTCTTTAAACTGTGGCCACAGTGATGATAACCAATGGTTCCAGATACAGAAGGGGTTATGGAACCATTTAACCTTCGTGGGGAATATCTGAATAGGTCTTTACCAATGTGATCAGTCAGCATTCACATCACAAAAAAGCAACAATTCAAAGTCCCCACATATCCCCAGTTGGGCATAGCCTCCGATAAGAAGAGCCATAGAATGCCTCTACATGGACCTTTTTTTGACGCGGTTAGCCTTAAGTTTGATATATGCCACATAAATACAGTAGAATCTCCGAAACCTTGTAACCCAAGCAAAGGAAAGCTGCATTGCATATGAGAGCATGTTGGCAATAACTTACTGTACAAGGTTCACTTCACTTCATGCCCTTGTGCAGCCTGAGGGACCTTGAATTGTCTTTGAGAGTTATGGCCCACAGGTGTTACATTTAAAGTCTCCTGTGATTATGACTGCTTCACAAAGATGATAGCCAATTTATAATGACCAGTGACATGTTTGAGATTGCTTGTGCCCAAGATTTGTATCCCACACAGTTGGTCATTCCATGTGTTTCGATCCAGATTCTATGATTACAGATCCTTTTAGGGGCTCCTCTGGCAGTGGTAGTGTCCCTACACCTGAACTGAGAGGTCTGGATTTAAGGCCTGCCTGATCCAGAGCGGTATGTGATTATATCTATGAACAGGTTGGTTAGAAAAATTGATTTAATAAGAAAAAAAAGTATAGATATCTTTAACCTGGTCAATGCAAATGCCTGATAATGTCCTTGCGTCTTGAAGGATATCCAGTCACAGTCAAGTCAAGCTTATCTTTTCTGTGGCAGTCTTCTTTGATTGGACTGAGAACTACTTTCTTACGTGACATTTGGTTGCAGTATGTTGTTTGCTTCGTAAGCTGCTGGCAAACTCTAAGTGTGACATTGATTTAGCACAGTACTGTACTGTATAGCCACAAGTTCACATGGCTGTTGCTACATTTGAAATGCAATGTTAAAGTGGTTATCTATATTTTAAGTGAGTTGGAGATCTGCCGTGACATTGTGTGGCTGGTGCATATCCAACTTTCATGGAGAAGAGGGACTGTGGGGTGATGCAGGTAGTTAGGTAATTACTCATAGAATGCACCCTGAGATGTGGCACTGTTGACCAAGATGGAACCCCTGCCCAGTCCACCCCACCCCAAAAAGAGGTGTAAGTGGTGAGATGGAGTCACCAGGTACCTGCTTTGACTATCATGATGGGTGTTAACATTGTCTAATTTATTTCCTCTGTGGGAGAATAACACACTGCATTTGAAATAGGTGAGAATAGGTAACAATACATGCAAATACATGCAATTAGGCCACGCATTGTTCAGGGGCTGGGAAAATTCTGCTCGAAGACCCTCCTCAGGGAAAGACTTACAAAGAATCTCACCCCCTGTAATCATGGGGGATAATAGAGGCTGCATTTCATTTCATTGGGTAATCATTGGGTAAACCCTTATTTTTTTAAAGAGTGACCCATAGTTTAAAATTTGTCCACCATGGGAAGAGCCTTCAGGATCTTCAGTTCATTTGCCACTTTCTCTTCTAAACCGGATACAAGCTGAGCCTGACCAGCATTTTTTCATTGGAAAACCAACCAATTTCGGCCATTGGTCTGTAGATCTTTGTCCTCCTTCTAGTGTATTTAAATTCATAAACACAGTGACCAATACAGTACCACATATTATGGATGTGGTCTTGCCAGTGCCCCATATAACAGGCATAATCTCCCTAGTTCTATATTCAGTTCCCCTTGCAAATGATATTTAATTAGCTTTCTCATAACTTGCTGTACCTGCATACAGGCCTTTTGTGATTTGTACACGAGGGTATCGAGATCTCTACATTTTCAAAGCTTCGTAATCTCTCGTTTTGATATTATGCTTATTTTTAATCTTCCTTCCAAAATTGACAATTGCACATTTTCCCACAATATATTGTATTTGTCAGATCTTTGTGCACTCACTTAACTACCTATAATGTTTTGTAGCCGCCTTATGTCCACTTCACAACTTAATTATCTTGCCTATCTTTGTGTGATCAGCAAATTTAGCAGCCATCTCTTCACTTAAGTCATTTATATAAATTGTAAACAGTTGAGATCCTCACACTGATCCTTGATCCTCACACCACATCTTGCCAAACTGAACAAGATCCTGTCAGCATGTTTCCTGTTAGACGACTGGCAGGCTATAATTGCCGGTATGCTGCCTCATACCTCATGAGTTTGATACTCTTCAATAGCCTTTGTGGCACTTTATCAAATGCTGCCTTGTAATGCAAGTACAATACATTCACTAGTTCACCTTCATCAATGGCCCACGTCTCTCAAAGAACCCCAATAAATTAATTAAATGTTATTTTTCCTTTCATGAAACCAAATCAAGCAAATCAACTTGAACACTGAGAAAGATGTTATTGAACTGGAAAAGATGCAGAAAAGACTTACAAGGGTGTCACTGCGATTGGAAGGCCTGAGTTGTAAGGAGATGCTGGATAGGTTCGGACCTTTCTCTTAGGAGCATGGGAGGTTGAGGGCTGACCTTTTTAGAGGTTCATAAAATCATGAGGGGCATAATGTGGTGAATAACCAAGGTCTTTTTGCCAAGGTAAGGGAATATAAAACTAGAGGGCATAGATTTAAAGTGAGAAGGGAAAGATTTAAAAGGGACCTAAGGGACGACAACTTCCACACGCACGGTGGTGCGTTTATGGAACGAGTTGCCAGAGGAAGTAGTAGAGATGGATTCAATTACACCATTTAAAAGATATATTTTCACAGGTACATGAGTGTAAAAGGTTTGGAGGAGTAAGGGCCAAATACATGCACAGGACTAGTTCAATTTAGGCAACTTAGTTCACATCCATGAGTTGGGCGATTGGCCTTTTTCTTTGCTGTATGCCTCTATAACTACTTTAAGTGCCATGCTATGATTTTCTTAATAGTTTTTTGCAGTTTACCTATGACCGATATATAATTAACTGGCTTCTCGTTTCTTGCTTTCTATCTTATTTTTGAATAGAGTTCCATTTGATTAGAAGATGGAAAATGTAACCTTCCCCAAATTATACAATTAAAGCCAATGCATCAATTATTTTACTAGCCAATTCTTTTCAGATCCGGGATGAATATCAGGACCCAGGACTTTTCAGCCTGCAGCTCCAATAATTTACTCAGTATCACTTTTCTAGTGATTATAATTTTTACTCCTTCCTATTTCCTGATTTCTTGTTGCTTTTGGCATATTAGTTAAAGTGTCAATATTGAAAACTGATGCCAAATCCCTATACAATTACAATGCCGTATCTCCTTGTTTTCCATTATTAAAATCCCCAGAAACCCTTCTGATTAGGATCAATGCTTACTTTGTTAACTCTTTTATTGATGGTCTCTTACTGTCTGTTTTAAATTTCTGGTAAGCTTTCTCTCACTGTAAATTTTCCACTCTTGTTAGTCATTCTTTGCTGTTTTTGATTTTCTGTCCAGTCTTCTGACTTGACACCTGTATTTGCACATTCGTGTGCTTTTATTATCTTCACCTTTTCTTGTTAATCACAATGGTGGTTCCATCCTTGAACTTTTTCTTGTTGAAATGTATCTTTTTGGTATAAATCTGAAATATCCCCTTAAATGTCTGACATTGCATTTCTATTGATCCATCTGAGAAAAAGAATAGGAAATGACAGTGCCACAGGAAATGACATCAACCCAAGGAAACCTAAACGCACAAATAGAAAGCAGGTCACTAACACTAGTGCTTCACCAGAGACTCACCGATGATGTTACCTAGTATGGTGACGAAATATCTGATAATGAACCTTCCAGCTCAGCGAACAAACTTACATCCACATCCATCCATTGACCTAACCATTAGCCTAAGTTGCAAATTCACTTTAACTAGCTCTGCATTCATGCTCTCATCGTTGTCCTTGTAATTATTTTAAAGAAGTCTCTATCCATTCCTCTTCCTCAAATTGAATGTAAAATTTGATTATGTAATCATTAATTAATCCTGTCATTGCACAATACTAAGGATAGGATAACCTGCTGTCTGGCTGGCTTCAGAACATAGGGCTTTCTCTGACTTGGACTGCAGAGGTATGTTGTGAACAGAAGATATTCATTGAAGAAGATAACAGAAGATAATCTTATTCATTGTAAATCTGTGTTTACTCCTTCAGAATTTTAGCCTTGCAGGCAGGTTGTGTAGATCTTCCCATTCAACTTTCTTCAGCCAGCTCTCTAAGGTTGTCTTCGTCTCTTTGTAACTCCATTTTTTTTTCTAAGTTCCATATACTGTGGTGTTTGGATGGCTCTGACTGTAATGGTCCTATGTGTGCCAAATTTATATCATGCCACATTGCCTGATTCCTTAGTTAAATGTTGCAACTGACATGTACCAGTACTGTATTGTCTCTGCTCTGAAGAATTAAAAATGCAACAGACTGCAGGAAGAAATCCAAGACTGACTTTTAGTATGTTCCTGAAAAGACTAGCATTATTTTTTGTGTATTTAGTACTTTAACCAGGTACTTTTTCTATGCCTTCATAAATTAATCTATTAAAAGTATTTTGTTTGACGTAAGACTTTCTCACATCTGCACTACGCCATCAGTTGCATGATGGTTGAAATACTGTATGTGTCTCCAATCTTCTCTGAATCTGTTTGACAAATTTAATGTTTCTTGAATTTATTAAGAAAAATGTTATTTAATAAATGTTATTTATTAAGGCAACAGAATCCTATGCACTTTTTAAATAGCTTCATCAAGTTCTGGAATTGTGAATTTGAATTCTCCACGCATGCTCCTTTTTTTCATCTTTGATTCTTATTTTCTCAACTTTATTTCTTCTTCCCTAAGTATATAATCCTTTTTTTTGTCTGCATTAAATTTTATTTGATTTTCATCTGGCCATTTTGAATAAAATCCTTTCTGGTTCTTTTGGCAGTTAACCAGTTAGCCTACTTGCTTTTTAAATGCCTTTAAATTTTGTTTTCTCTCTGTATTCAAGCCCTTACCAATTGTTTTAATTTATGGATTCACAGGATGGTTCTTGGCTAATTGGATTTTGAAGTATTTGAGAACATGTCTTGCTGCGTATGGTAACATATTTTAGTAGTTTATGTGGCCATTAAAATATCTTGAGATTAAATTCTGATCTACTAGTCAGTCCTTCTAGGGTAGTTAGAGCTTATTGTGCCTACTGCTAATTTCCTGTCCATTGGTTATTGACTTAAATAGAATATCTTGAGTTGATCAATAATTGTGTTTCTGAACATTTTCTAAATAACTGAGCATTATGGTGGCACAGTGGTTAGCACTGCTGCCTCACAGCGCCAGAGACCCGGGTTCAATTCCCGCTTCAGGCGATTGATTGTGTGGAGTTTGCGGGTTTCCTCCGGGTGCTCCGGTTTCTTCCCACAGTCCACAAAAATGTGCAGGTTAGGTGAATTGGCTGTGCTAAATTGCCCGTAGTGTTAGGTGTAGGGGAATGGGTCTGGGTGGGTGCGCGTCGGTGTGGACATGTTGGGCCGAAGGGCCTGTTTCCACACTGTGTAAGTAATCTAATCTAATTACCCTCAATATTGTCAGTAGACTAATTTAGTAAATTGTAAAGTTATTATTGGGAAAATTTTAATCTTGTGTAATTATTGAATAATAACAATAATAATTATTGAATAATAATAATTACATATTATTCTTTCTGCCATGACTGCTACTTAACCCTAGTAATAAAGTCCAAACCTTTTTTTTTCCCCCATTTTTCAATTCGTCAATGTATGAAATCCTTCTTTCATTGTTAATTTTACTGCAATGTATTTGGCGACGGCATGCAGAGTGAAATTTTTCAAGAATGAACTTCCCTTTTCAGTAATTTGACCCCATTCCAGGTTTTCCAAATGCTGTGACGGAAGCAGTTTCTTTCATGGCTGATTATTTGGCAACATGCTGTGCACCAATAGACAATAGGTGCAGGAGTAGGCCATTCTGCCCTTCGAGCCAGCACCACCATTCATTATGATAATGGCTGATCATCCTCAATCAGTATCCTGTTCCTGCCTTATCCCTTGATTCCACTATCCTTAAGAGCTCTATCCAACTCTTTCTTGAAAGTATCCAGAGACTTGACCTCCACAGCCTTCTGGGGCAGAGCATTCCACACACCCACCACTCTCTGGGTGAAGAAGTTTCTCCTCAACTCTGTTCTAAATGGCCTACCCCTTATTTTTAAACTGTGTCCTTTGGTTCGGGACTCGCCCATCAGCGGAAACATGCTTCCTGCCTCCAGAGTGTCCAATCCTTTAATAATCTTATACGTCTCAATCAGATCCCCCTCAGCCTTCTAAACTCAAGTGTATACAAGCCCAGTCACTCTAATCTTTAACATAAGATAGTCCCGCGATTCCAGGAATTGACCTCGTGAATCTACGCTGCACTCCCTCAATAGCCAGAATATCTTTCCTCAAATTTGCAGACCAAAACTGCACAATGTTTCAGGTGCGGTCTCACCAGGGCCCTGTACAGCTGCAGAAGAACCTCTTTGCTTTTATACTCAATTCCTCTTGTTATGAAAGCCAGCATGCTATTGGCTTTCTTCACTGTACCTGCATGCTTGCTTTCATTGACTGGTGCACAAGAACACCTAGATCTCGTTGTACTGCCCCTTTTACCTAACTTGACTCCATTTAGGTAGTCATCTGCCTTCCTGTTCTTGCCACCAAAGTGGATAACCACACATTTATCTGCATTAAACTGCATCTTCCATGCATCTGTCCACTCACATAGCCTGTCCAGGTCACCCTGTAATCTCCTCACACCCTCCTCCCATTTCACCCTGCCACCCAGCTTTGTATCATCAGCAAATTTGCTAATATTACTTTTAATGCTATCATCTATATCATTAATGTATATTGTAAAAAAGCTGCGGTCCCAGGAGTGATCCCTGCAGTACCCCACTGGTCACCGCCTGCCATTTCGAAAGGGAGCCGTTTATCACTACTGTTTGTTTCCTGTCAGCCAACCAATTTTCAATCCAAGTCAGTATTCTGCCCCCAATACCATGCACCCTAATTTTGCTCACTAACCTCCTATGTGGGACTTTATCAAAGGCTTTCTGAAAGTCCAGGTACACTACGTCCACTGGATGTTCCTTGTCCATCTTCAGAGTTACATCCTCAAAATATTCTAGAAGATTAGTCAAGCCTGATTTCCCCTTCATAAACCCATGCTGACTCTGACCTATCCTGTTACTGCTATCCAGATGTGTTGTAATTTCATCCTTTTATAATTGACTCCAGCATCTTTCCCACCACCGAGGCCAGACTAACTGGTCTATAATTCCCTGCTTTCTCTCTCCCTCCTTTCTTAGTGTGGGACAACATTAGCCACCCTCCAATCTGCAGGAACTGATCCTGAATCTATAGAACATTAGGAAATGATTACCAATGCATCCACAATTTCTAGAGCCACCTCCTTTAGTATCCTGGGATGTAGACCATCAGGTCCCGGGGACTTATTAGCCTTCAGACCTAACAGTGTCTCCAATGCCATTCCCTTGCAAATATAAATTCCCTTCAGTTCAGGTCCTTCAGCCACCATTACCTCTGGGAGATTGTTTGTGTCTTCCCCAGTGAACACAGATCTGAAGTACCAATTCAACTCTTCTGCCATTTCTTTGTTCCCCGTAATATGTTCACCCGTTTCTGCCTTCAAGGGCCCAATTTTAGTCTTAACCATTTTTTTCCTTTCACATACCTAAAAAAAGCTTTTACTTTCCTCCTTTATATTTTTGACCAGTTTACCTTCGTACCTCATTTTTCTCTGCGTATTTCCTTCTTCGTTATCCTCTGTTGTTCTTTAAAAGCTTCCCAGTCTTCCATTTTCCCAATCATCTTTGCTATGTTATACTTTTTCTCTTTTTGACTTTATATGTTTCTTAATTTCCCTCGTCAGCCATGGCTACCCCGCCACCTCTTAGGATCTATCTTCCTTTTTGGAATGAACTGATCCTGCATTTTCTGCATTATACCCAGAAATACCTGCCATTGTTGCTTCACTGCCATCCCTGCTAGGGTATTGCACCATTGAACTTTGGCCAGCTCGTCTCTCAGCTCCATAGTTCCCTTTATTCAACTGAAATATTGTCACTTCCGATTGTACCCTCTCCCTTTCAAATTGCAGATTAAAGCTTATTGTGTCATGGTCACTACCTCCTAATGGCTCCTTCACTTCGAGGTCCCTGATCAAATCCGGTTCGTTGCACAACACCAGATCCAGAATTGCCTTCTCCCTAGGAGGCTCCAGCACCAGCTATTCTAAGAATCCACCTCAAAGGCAGTCCACAAACTCCCTTTCTTGGGGTCCAGTACCATCCTGATTCTCCCAGTCTACCTGCATGTTCTTTGTGACAGGCCAATTTCGGCTCCTTATTCAACTTACACCCTACATCCAGACTACTGTTTGGGGGCCTGTAGATAACTCCCATGAGGGTCCTTCTACCCTTAGAATTTCTCAGTTCTATCCATACTGACTCTACATCCCCTGATTCTAGGTCCTCCCGTGCAAGGGACTGAATATCATTCCTTATCAACAGAGCCACCTACCCCCTCTGCCCGTTAGTCTGTCCTTACAATAGCATGTATAGCCTTGAATATTCATTTCCCAGGCCCTGTCCACTTGAAGCTACGTCTCCGTTATCCACACAACATCGTAACTGCCAATTTCCAAATGAGCCTCAAGCTCATCCATCTTATTTCTAATGCATCGTGCATTCATATATAATATTTTTAATTTGTTACTGCCCTCGCCCTTCCTTCCTATCAATCCCTATTTCACTCAACTTTACGGCATGATCCCTTTTTGAGTTTTCTGCTCCATTGATACCATTGTCTTTCTTGACTTCTCTTGTTCTAACTTTCCCTTCAATTTCCCTCTTAAACTTCCAGTTTGTCCCCTCCCCCACCACTGCTATTTTGTTTAAACGCAGCTGTGTTGAAGTAGCAAACCTGCCTGCCAGAATGCTGGTCCCCCAACTATTAAGGTGCAACCCTTTCCTCTTGTATAATTTATCCTTACTGTAAAACGTACCCCAGTGATCCAAGAATTTAAATCCTTGCTTCCTGCACCAGTTCCCCAGCCACACATTCAAATCCATTTTCTCCCTCTCCAGCCCAAGGAACTGGAAGCAAACCGGAGATAACCACCCTGGACGTCCGTGCTTTTCAGCTTTCTTCCGAGTTCTCCGAAGTCCCACTGTAGGATGTCCCTCCTCTTCTTCCCGACATCATTTGTGCTGACATGTACCACCACCTCTGGCTCTTCACCTTCGCCCTTGAGAATTTCCTGCACTCTGTCTGCGATGTCCTTAATCCTGGCACCAGGAACGCAACACACCATCCTCAAATCCCACCTGTTGCCACAGAAACCCCGTTCAGTTCCTCTCACTATGGAGTCCCTTATTACTACAGCTCTGTGTATGTCTGACTCCTTGGCTCTGCCTCCACGCCAACCTTTAATTGGCAGACCTGACTGCCTCGTGGACTGGCAGTGTCGTCTGTCTCTACTGTTTGCAAAAGATTCAACCTGTTCCTGTAGTGAGTTTCATTGGGACTCTGACTTCTCTAATTATCTAAAGGAGCAATTTATATCAATCTTACCTTGAGTTTTAATCATTTTGTTTTAGAACACATATGCAGGTTGGTGTTTTCTCTTTTCCTTTTTTTTACTTCTATCACTTCATAAAAATGCCTGTATCGGACTGTTCCTTCAGAAAATGTAGAATATTGTTTTTCATTTTTGAGGATGCAAATTGTTTCTGAATACTGTATAAACCCCAGGTTGAAAGTCATTGGAATCATCTTTCATATTGGGGCCTCAGTTTGAATTCAGCTTAGCAAAAGTGAGGACTGCAGATGCTGGAAACCAGAGTCTAGATTAGAGTGGTGCTGGAAAAGCACAGCAGATCTGGCAGCATCAGAGGAGCAGGAAAACCAACGTTTCGGGCAAAAGCCCTTCATCAGGAATTCAGCTTAGTCTAGTTGCTGTCTTGGACAAGGAATAAGGTGACATTATTCGAAAAAGGCATACTTAAAGAATTGTGTTTTTAACAGAAAGAGAGAAGCATTGCACTAAGACCTGGTAATTGCTGTACGCTTGTAACTATTTTGCAGCTGTAAAAGTTTAAGGTTAACACTTTCTGACCAGACAAAAGGTAAAAGTAAATCGCATTTCAAAAAACAAATTAGTAATTGGTTTTACATCAAACTCTGTTCAACTAATTAATAATTCCCTTACAGCTGTTTGTTGAGCATACTAATGTAATGTCTATTGTATAATGCCCTGTTCAGTGACACACTATAAAGTGCAGTGTTGGATCCCTTGCTGTTTCTCGTGTACATTAATGATCTAGACATTAATGTCAGTTTTGATCAGTAAGTTCACAAATGACATGAATTTGTGTCATAGTGAGGAGGAAAGGCATATACTGGCTCAGTGGTTAGCACTGTGGCCTCACAGCACCAAGGTCCCAGGTTCAATTCCAGCTTCGGGTGACTGTCTGTCTGTCTGTGTGAGTTTGCATGTTCTCCCCATGTCTGTGTGGATTTCGTCCGGGTGCTCCGGTTTCCTCCCACAGTCCAAAGATGTGCAGATCAGGTGAATTGGCCATGCTAAATTGCCCATAGTATTAGGTGCATTGGTCAGAGGGAAATGGGTCTGGGTGGGTTACTGTTTGGAGGGTCGGTGTGGACTGGTTGGGCTGAAGGGCCTGCTTCCGCACTGTAGGGAATCTAATCTGAAAACAAACTGCAGGACATTATAGGCTGATCAGATGGATAGTACTTGGGAAATTGAATTTAAAATGTGAGCTAATACATTTTTAGGAAGATTAGGTGAGGGATGAATTGTTAGAGGAGAAAGTGAGGTCTGGAGATCAGAGCTGAAAATGTGTTGCTGGAAAAGCGCAGCAGGTCAGGCAGCATCCAGGGAACAGGAGAATCGACGTTTCGGGCATAAGCTCTTCTTCAAGAAGGGCTTATGCCCGATGAATTGTTAGACCCTGGGAAATAGGAATCTATGCACATGTCTACAGATCATTGAAGGCAGTAGGACAAGTGGATAGGTGATTGAAAGCACAAGGGATATGGCATCTCTTAGTCATAGCAGTGATTACGAGAGCAGGTAGGTAATGATGGAGCTGGATAAGACATAGGGTATAGTTGTAGTACAGTGCAATTCTAATTGCCACATTACGGGAGGGATGTATTTACTCTGGAGAAGGGTGCAAGGGAGATTCACCAGATGGGCTAGCTATGAAAGAAACTAGATATTTTCTTTATTGCAGGGAAAGCTGAGTGGGAATGGACCTGATGAGATGTAGAAAATTATGAGGAACATAATGTGAATAGGAAGAACCTTATCCCCTTAGGACAGGGTTCAATAACCAGAAGTCATAACTTTAAGTGTAGGAGATTTTAGAGGGGACTTGAGGAAGAACTTTTGTCCAGAGAGTGATGGATATCTCGAACTCACCACTTGAAAGAGCAGTAAAGGCAGGAATCATCACAACATTTGTGAAGCATTTAGATTATCAGGTGAAATGCAATCTAAGTGCTTGAAAATGTGACTACAGTAGATAAGTACTTGATGACCAGTGTGGATATTATTGGCTGAAGGGCCTCTTTCCACATTTAATGCCATGGCATATGGAGTTCATATGTCTAAGGCAACTTTCAGTAGCCCTATGCAAACTTTTATTTCTCCATGCCATAAGAGAAAAGTATTTGCATTGCAACTGAAGTTATCTATTATCTTCTGTATTAGTTTCCTGGCAGATCTATTACCTTTTTTGTTTCCTTGTAATGTATGGTTTTTGTTTTTTTTTGTGAATTACCTACCTTTTGAGCTGTAAAAGTATATTTACTAATTTGTGAATTGTTCTTTCTGTTGCAGTTGGAAAAACATCACTGATAACTAGGTTCATGTATGACAGTTTTGACAACACCTACCAGGTGAGTGACATATTCGACAAATATCTCTTTTTAAAATATGAATGGCTGAGCTTCATGCTTTGTGCTCCTTTCATGTGTGCTTTGTGTGTTAATGAGACATCAGGTCTCGTAAACAAACAACAAAAGGTTTTATTAAAAATAGCCATATACAAGGCATTGTAAGATGGAACATCTCACTTGGAGCCTAACAGACCCCAGCTTCAATCATTTGATCTGATTTTACTGAGATAATTCCTTTTGCTTATAGATATAGTTATGTTTAATTAGCCTGTTTGGATATGTTATTAAACACTACTAGGGTTGGTGGGATGTGAACCTGGGCCACCAAAAGATCTTTATGCTTGTTATTATACCTAAATAAAGGTACAATTCCTGTTGCGCTATCCTGAATATTTATTATTCTTGCACAGACTAAGGAAGGGGTTTATCAAAGTCCAGATATTTTATGAATAGGCTGGAGACTATGTTACTATGAGTGTGGTTTTTTTCCACTCTTCTGTGAGCTGTGGTTGTCAGTGACAGGGCAAGTATTCATTGCATGCCCCTAATTGCTCTTGAACTGAGTAGTTGATGCGTTTTCAGAGGGTATTTAACAGTCCTCCACAATGTGGATCTGAAGTCAAATACAGGCCAGATCAGGTAAGAATAGCAGGTTTCTTTCCCTAAAGAAGAGTTAGATTAGATTACTTAGTGTGGAAACAGGCCCTTCAGCCCAACTAACCCACATCGACCCTCCGAAGAGCAACCCACCCAGACCCATTCCCCTACATTTACCCCTTCACCTAACACTACGGGCAATTTAGCATGGCCAATTCACCTAACCTGCACATCTTTGGATTGTGGGAGGAAACCAGAGCAGCTGGAGGAAACCCACGCAGAAACTGGGAGAATGTGCAAACTCCACACACAGTTGCCTGAGGCAGGATTTGAACCCTGCAGTGCTAACCACAGTTTGATTTTCCTAAAAAAAAAACCTATCATGATTTTGCGGTTATGGTTTTTGAAACAAGCTTTCATTTCCAGTTTTGATTACTTTGAATTTCAATTTTAAATAAATCTGAAACCAAAATGTCAAAGGAAATATTGAGACCAGTGAGTAAAATCTCCGTCAAAAGAGAGAGATTTTAAAGAGTAAAGAAAAGAGAATGAAGTAATTTCAGAAGGAAATTTCAGAGTTTGGGCTGAGCATGATATCATAGTTTCTGAGGGTGAAATTAGAATCAGCAAACACAGAGGCCAAAATTTGGGAAGCACAGATATCTTTGAGTTGGAGATAGCTTTGTTAATAAATGGGTTTGTTTGCTCCTATGATCTTGATTAGCCATGAAAATTTTCAACACGCTAGTTGATTCCAGGGGAGGTGTTTAAGGTACTAAGCAAGAAACTGTCTATGGATTTATCCATGTTTGATCCTGTAGCTCTAATGGCTTTAGATTGCATGATCGCTCTTGGGCAATGGCCATTTGGTTTGACATAAGTTTTCAAATAAAGTTTGCTATTGAAATTGAATTTTGTTTTTCAGTATCTATATTCTTAATCAGTACTGGACTGAAATCACTTTGTGCTTTTGATTCATAAGGAATGTTCTTTAATCTTGAAGTGTTTAGATTTAGTTATTTTGCTTCATGAAAACTCATCTTGTTTACTGCTGGCCTTTTTAAATACCATTTCTGGAATGTGTTGATACCTATAATCATAGATGCATAATGGAACTTCAGTAAACTGAAAGGGAGCAAGCTTGTTAGCCTGATCCTTGTCCTAAAGTCTCCTGAGCTTTGAAATGGATCACATTGAGTCATAGTCTTCTCTGTTTCTAAGAAAGTATTGATTAGTAATACAGTTTCACAGTCAGTCCCTGCTTGAGTAAACTGATGCTTGGACAAGTTGGCAACTTGTGCACAGATAGTTGGAAGTTTGGGGAGAATTGCTGGATGTTTGGCAGTATCTGACTTTGGAAATAAGCAGTTGCAGGTGGTTTATTGGGAGCTGTCAACCAGTGAACTACGATTCAGCTGTTTCTCTTTCTCAGCATTAATCAAGTTCTGTATTACTAAGCAACCACCTATGTAAAGAAATAACCTATTGGTCTGTCAATCCATATATAATTCCATTATGCATCTTTAACGCTCCTATTATAAAACACCTTTAAGGGGACTAAATTTGTCAGCATACAAAAATGGTACTAAGATCAAAATTCTGGATTAACCCATGCCTGTTTCTGATACAGGTGCAGATTAACTAGATGCAGACTCATTATTTCAAAGCTTTCAGTGTCCTGCCAGAATGATGATGATGGTTCATTGATTATCTGGGTGTAGAAGCAAAAGGCTAATTTTGAGTAACCAGCAAACCTCAAAGCTAAGCTTTATAAACCGGAGTGCATTGCAATTAGAGCATGTGTTGGCAGTTGTGCAGAATCTGACTCCCATCTCCGATTCCTCGAAGAATGGCACAATATTTGATGCTGCAGTCTCCAAGGTATTTGAACTCTATACTGAATATCTTTGTGAAGGATATGGAAAGAAGGTATGTTCAGAATTCAATTTGGGGGTCAATGCCAAGGACTTACATGCAGTGCTGAAAATTATTCAGTCATTTTTTGTGTGGTTCAGGTCAGTGAATTCAACTTTGTCAGGTGTCATGTTCCCATCAATTGTACCACTAGCTTTAGGCAATGCTAAATTTATGTTTATATCACTTCCCTAAAAACAATATCTGTTTATCTGGCTCATAACTGGCATTCAAATCCTGCATTGCACCTTCCCACATTTAATACTGCTGCAAGTCTTGCACCTACGTCTTAAAGCTTGTACACGCTACCAGCCACTCAGCCATGGCAGCAACATCGGCCAATCAGATTGCACAGCACAGACTGAAATGCTTCCTATGGGTAAAGACTTCTAAGCAGAAAAATCCAAATAGGCTTGAATGTTAGAATTCCCATAAGGGAGACAATGCTGTCGTGGCTCGTGGCAGGAATTATATCCTCATGCCCAACCCTTCTCTTTTGTTTTATCCAACCTCTCCCTCACCCCGTGAACTTACCTGACAGACAGCAAGTTATTCTTTCTGCAATCTGTTGCCCATTCCACAATCTACACTTGTGCCCCTTCTCCTCTTTTCATATACTTGAAGTGCAAGCTGACTAGTGGAGGAAGTGAGAAAGCCATGATGATGAAAATGCAGTTTAATTAAATGTAGTGTCTGAATCACCAGTTCAGATATTGACACTACGTTTAATGTAAAGGTGACATCTACATGTGGGGAAACGCTAGGCACAAGTGGTCTGCAACTAATGCAGGATTAGCACAGGGAGAATTCACAAATGACCCTGCTATAGGGGGCATAGTTGAGCATTTTGATGTCTGCAAAAGAACACTAATGGGTACACACAAAGAACTGCTTGATGCATTGGGATGCCTGTGGGGGAAAACCTGCAGTTGATGTCAAGGAGCATGAGGGAGACTGCACCAAATTGGCAAAGAGCTTTCTGCAGTGCTGTTGTGGAAACTTACACAATGGTCACCCTGACTGGATTACAGTATTCAGTAGGATTTGTAGGGTCTTTCAGCAATCTACAACTTCTTGTCCAATAGATTTATAAGGATTGCTGAGGCAAAGCCACTCATGTAGTCCACAACTGGGCTTCTAAATGCAGATGTGCTCATGGTTACTTTACAAGGTCATCGGCACTGAAAGCCAGCAGCTTTCCATCAGACGTGCTATGACACAATGTATGGCTATACTAGCACACAAGAAAATGCTCAAGGGGATTTAGTATACTGTTAGTTTGAAAAGTGGCATTGAAACATGTTTCTGAATTTTTTTAGTTGGCATTTATTTTTGGCTTAATGGCAAAGTGCATGTCATAGTGTTTAATCACAGGAAAAGTAAGATTTGGGAATGTTTGGTGAGCATAGAACTAGCGTTACAGTTACTGGTTGTTTACTTGGATGAGAGTAGCAATATAGGTTACCCCCACCTAATAGTGGCTGGCAAAGACAGTCCCTTTTATAATAGTGAGATTGTGCTGAATTTAATGATGAGAGCAGCAGGAGCATCACTTAATTTTTCAATGATCTGCTTGTGTAGCAGCATAGCACACAACGTACCTGCATGGGTTGGGCGTTGGAGTTGTCATTCATGTAGTCAGCAAATGGCCATCATTTTCCAGCAACCACCCTTAAGCTAACTGTCTGGGTTAAATATAATAGCTGGTAAAGTGGGCTCCTGGGAAGGAGAATAACATTGGACTGCATGATTCTTTGGTCTCTGGTCTTACAGCAATCGGTCACTGAAAAACTGAGGCAAACTTGATAAGTCATCCATAGCAACATATGGCCAGTCATAGGCATTGACATTGTTGGGGAATGTGCATTCCTAACAAACACACAAGCTCTCTTCACATGTTTCACTTTGGCAGGATAAAATGAAATGTATTAACTATCATTTGCCTAGAGAGCATCTGTGACCTCTTTGCACAGTGGATGAGAAACTGAGATGTTGCAAATATCTCTTCTTACACTCTAGAAGAGGCTACCTGTATAAAACATCATTGCCACGGTTGTCAGCTCAGCTGTCTTGAATGCAACCCTGAGATTTAGGTTGTGGCTGCAACAGGTAACTCATTCTGTTGACACTGTTCTTGCTAAAATGCAGATATTTCACACACTGTTGTTTGCTGAGACTTGCAATGGGCAATTGCTCCATGAGCACCTTGGGCAGTTGAGGTTCTCTCCTGAGAGCACTTCTCTTCCTCATTCTAGCTGCCTGCCTTGCTCTACTTTTCCCTCTGTTCATCTGAATACTGCTGCAATCCAAGGGCAATGCCTATCACTGTATACCTCAGAAATACTTTAGTTCATGCAGAAACCAAGAAATCAGAATGAACTTCCCAACACATACCATTGGCTCTCCCTGTAAAGTTTCACGACTTTAAATATTGTTGTGTAATCAAAGTGACATCCACAAGAATTCAACCAGCAGCTGACTTGTAACTAATCAAAATTAGCCGCTTATCCTTTTAACTAACTGGTCATTCAGCTGCGTGAATTCATTTGTCCATTCAGCTGTCTGAGATTGTACAGGGCATAAGCTGGATAATGATTTAAAATAGCAGTATTGTACTATTCTCTTTTGATTTTCTGATTTTTGCATACCTCCAATGTCTATTTACTGCAACTGCCAAGCAGTTTGTCCAAAGGAGATCATATGCACAACAAAAATGATTTTTGGCTGTCAGAGATTACTCAATGCCCAAAGAACCGGCCCAAGCAATCCCAATTTTTTTTGCCTCTAGTTTGTTTTCTAGTAGGAAGAGAGTCAAATATCATTAATGTTTGTTTACTTTCAAGCTGACTTTCAAGTTGGCCATCCAATTCCCTGATTAAATATGCCAGGTGACTCTAAATGAAGTGTCTTTGGAAACTTTCCCTTTACTTTGATTTATTATTGTCACATGAACTTAAGTACATTGAAAAGTTTCATTTTGCGTGCAGTACAGGCAGATCATAACATACAAAGATCATTGGGTGAATGGAGCAAGGAATACAAAGTTATGACTGGAAAGAAGATGCACAAGAAAGAAGATCAACGTTAGATTTGAAATTTGAGATGTCAATTCAGAAGTCTAATAATACAAGAAGTCGATGCTCTAGTTGCAGAGGGTAGAGCAGAGACCTAGGTCCTAACTATACTTGCACATTGAATTTTGAACTTGTGATCTCTTGTCCTATAATAAGTATGTGTCTTTTGTTATGGTATTTTGTTCCCAGGCAACAATTGGAATTGACTTCCTATCAAAAACAATGTATTTGGAAGATCGGACGGTGAGTATGATCATATTTATAGATGAGTTTGATCGTATTTACAGATGAGTTTGTGGTTTAACGAGTGCTTTCAAATGTGAGCCCATTTGTTTCTGGTTTCTTTGAAAGGCATTGCATAAATGTGCAGGGAATGCTGATTTGGAAGATTTTGGATTTATGACTAGTTAGCAAAGTGGAAATAAAGCTAAAATTTGTGCAATCTTGTTGCAGATTATAGCAACTGCTTTAGTCCTGAATCTACTTAGGTTCAGACACAAATTTTCTTGCTTTATGTCCTCTATTGTATGCTGAATTATGCCAGAAGCTGTGTTTATTTTTTTTAAAAGATGAATAGTAAAATTGAAACAATTTACGGGTTGTCGGCTGGTGCGAGTGAGCATTTTTTAATTAATTTTGATTTGGTTGTTGAGGCAGACTGCATGGATTGGATTAATTCTGCAAAATAATTATGCAGTGAGAACTAAATTCCTATACCGAAGAGAAGTTTTGTTTTCACTCCTTCTGTTACAGTTTCTAGTTTTCAGAGCAGTTAAACTTTTGCAATTACTGGGCTGTAAATGTTGCAGACCGCCCATGTGCCACAAAGCCATAACACCTGTCTTTTTTTTTTCTCCTGAAGATGTTATCCCATACTGGTATATGAGTTCATTAACACTAGTTCCTTTTGAGTATCTTGTTCAATTAGACATGTTTCATTTTGGACGCTAAACGGTGAGTAGGCTATTCATGTAAAGTGAAATCTTGAGTTTGATGTTTTCACTTAATTTTGAGACATAATTTCCTGCATAGGAATAGAAGTAGTGGGCATATGAGCTCCAGCTTATTTGACATGTTTTCTCCTCACTCCATCCTGATCTATGTACACCAACTACTGAGCTAATTTTGTAATATCTGCAATGATCCTGGTTAAGATGAGTTAATTCGGAGTAGGTTGATCCATTTCCATACCATATTGTGCATCTTATCAAATAATGTCTCCAAAAAGGTCTTTCTACTACTGTTAATGTTAGTAGTGGTTAACTGTTTGTGAAATGTACTGTTCAGCTGCACCTGAAAATGCTCTAGCCTTTTCCCATAATCCCATCTATTGATTGCAATTAGAGAAAGCAGACTTGCATGTAGTTGAGGCATTAAAATAATCAAGAAATTTGCTTCTGATTTTGTTGTGAATACAAGTATCTACCTGTGAGACTACAGTTGGTTACTCATTAAAAATTGAATTTTTGTTAACCAGGTCCATTCACTTCCATCACCTAGGCCTTACTGATTAATCTGGACACATGATTTCAATTAATGGCTCAAATTGTAGAGACTAAGGAAATCCTTTTTGAGTACTTGAAATTGTCTGGCTAAGTGAGTTTCATGCTGTATTCATTGATGCAGTGCTGCATACAGTTCCATGGAATCTCAATTATCCAATGGAGGAGAATTCCAACAATCCCATCACTAAATCTTAAGAAGATAATAGGAATTTGTAGAAAATCATAACACAGTTAGGAATCAGCATTATTTTGTGAAAGAAAATGTGAGACAAATTTATTAGAGTTCAGAAAGGATGTGACAAGCAGGGTGAGTAAAGGGAAATCAGTACAGTATTTTCAAAAAAATTTGATAAACCACATAAAGGGTTATTGCAGAACATCGAGCTCAGTGTTATGAAGAATCTGTTATCACGTACAGAGGATTGGCTAACCAGGAGAATAAAGAATTAGGATAAATGAGTCATTTTCAGGTTGGCAAACTGAGTAGTTGATTACTGGAGTCCCAAATGTTTAAAATCCATATTAGTGCTAGGGCAAAGGATCCAGTTATGCTGTAGCCAGACTTGATAATACAAAGATAATTGGGAAAAAGTAAATTGTGAGGAGGCTTCAGTCTGCAAAAAGATATGGGTAGGTTAAGTGAGAGTGTAAAAGTTGGAAGATGTCGGAAAATGTGAGGTTGTCCCCTTTGGCAGAAAGAACAGAAAAGCAGAATATCATTTAAATTGAGAGACTGCAGAAAATCACAGGATATAGTGGACTCTCGGTTCTTCAGTGATTCACAAAGTGTTAGTATGCAGGATCAGCAAGTAATTAGATAGATAAAATGTTTGTTTTTATTGCAAGGAGAATAGAGTTTGAAGAATTGGAATGTCTTACTGCATTTTACAGGGCATTGGTATCCTTACTTAAGGAAAGATAAATGCGCTTTGTTCACATTTATCCCAAGATACAACTTGGGATGAAGGAGCCGTTGTAGGAGGGAAATGTTGAGCAATTTGGGTAAATGGGATGTAGCTTTGCTCGCTGAGCTGTAGGTTTGATATCCAGATGTTTCATTACCTGACTAGGTAACATCATCAGTGGTGACCTCCAAGTGAAGCGAAGCTGTTGTCTCCTGCTTTCTATTTATGTTTGTCCTGGATGGGGTTCCTGGGGTCCCAAAAACCCCAAAAAAGACCCAGGAACCCCATCCAGGACAGAAATCAGGAGACAACCACTTCGCTTCACTTGGAGGTCACCACTGATGATGATACGTAGCCAGGTAATGAAACGTCAGGATATCAAACCTACAGCTCAGCGAGCAAAGCTACACCCTAAACCGCAACCTGAGCTACAAACCTTGCATTTTGGGTAAATGTTTGTTTGAGTTTGGAAGAATTGAGAAGTGACCATATTTAAGCAATTTGTCAGAGTACATTCTGTGAGGATGTTTCATCTTTGGGGGACGTCTAGAATAAGTGGCACAGTTTTTTTTATAGATATTTTTATTAGAAATTTAACATTTTTACAAGTTTACAAAAATAAACAAAACTCTCAGATATAAACATTGATATACAATTAGCTCAAATATACAATAGCCAAAATTTAACAAAAAAAACCGAAAAAGAAGAAAAAAAACAAACAAAACTCAACTATCTACTAATCTAACCTACAACTAACCAGAGTGTATATTTAAGTCTCTTGCATGTTCGGAATGTGTTAACATCAGATGTAATAAAACCCGTATTCGTGCGGGATTCCTCCCCCGAGTGGCCCCAGACCAGCCAGGTTTGTAATCTCAATTAAATAAAAGCCCTTGTTAGGACAGCCGGAATATCTGTATTTATGTAATTCAAGAAGGGCTGCCATATTTTATAAAATAATTCGGTCTTTCGGTGCACCATATTTGTAAGGAAGTCAAGGGGAATACATTCCATAATTAGTCTGTGCCAATTTGAAAGTCCAGGGGGGCCCTCAGCCGCCCAGTTCACCAAAATATTTTTCCTTGCACAGAAAGAAAGAATGGAAAATAGTCTCTTCCCGTACGTGTCCAGGGAGGGAAAGTTCGAAAAGCCCAAGAGGAGAGATACAGGGTCCACTTTAATTTCCGTTCCTAAAATTTCTGTCAGGGTACTTGCTACTTTAGTCCAATATCTACGGATCTTATGACAGGTCCATAAGCAATGTACAAGAGTGTCCACCTCTATTTTGCATTTAGGACACTTTGGAGATGCTCCTGCCTTAAATTTTGCCAATCGAACCGGTGCTATATGGGCCCTATGAAGTATCTTCAGCTGGATAGCCTGGGTTCTGTTACAGATAGTAATTCTTCTAGCATTTTCCCAAATATCATTCCACGTTTCTATAGAGATTTCTAGTCCCAAATCCTGATCCCATGTTTTAAGCAGATTATCCATATCTCCCGATACTTCACCATGTCGTAAATGATAAATAGTACTGACGGAAGATATCCCCACTGGTCGTAGGACACTACATTCTCTATCTGATTTATAAAGACTATCTAATAACGTAGTCTTCTTCTGTATATAATCTCGAATTTGGAAGTATCGAAAGAGGTCTCCATTAGGTAATCCGAATTTCTGCCGCAGCTGTTCAAAAGACATCAGGACCCCATCTTTAAATCCCCTAAACATGAGATATCCCTGGATCTCCAGAGTTTAAAAGTGGCATCTGTTAAACCCGGTTGGAATCCCCATGCTCCCACTATCGGCGCATAGGGGGATGTTTTATGTGAATTGCCCTCATTTTGCCGCATTATATTCCAAGCCTTGATTGTATTTAGTATTATAGGGTTTTTACAGTGATCTGTAATGATTTTCCTCTTGTCTGAGAATAAAAGGTTAATAAGTGGGTATTTTACTTGAGAGGCCTTGATGTCCAACCAGATTGATTGTGGATCAGACAAGACCCAATCATCTATGTAACTTAATAGGGAACTTAACTGATATTTCCTAAAGTCTGGGAAGTCCAATCCACCCCTTGCCTGTGGAAGCTGTAGCTTCTTCAGCTTAATGAGGGGCCGTCTATGATTCCAGATAAAGGAACCCAGCCAGCCATATAATTTACATAAAGCCGTCCTCGGCAGCATCACCGGAAGCATTCTCATAGGATATAGGAGACTGGGCAGGACATTCATTTTGATTAGTGCTATTCTACCCAACCAGGAAATTGGTAGGTCTCCCCATCGCTGGAGGTCCTGCCTTATCCTTTCCAGTAAATACGCACAATTAGCCTTATACAACTGACCAAATACTGGAGTAATAAAAATGCCTAAATATAAGAAGCCCTCCAAGGACCAACGAAAGGGAAAAAGGGATCCGTCCGCTAAGCGGGTTATCATAGCAAGGCCACCCATTGGCATAGCCTCCGGTTTTGATAAATTAATTTTATAGCCTGAGAATGCACTAAATGTATTGATAACTTGGATTAGGCGAGGTATGGACATCAGAGGGTTACTGAGGAATAGAAGAAGATCATCTGCATAAAGGGTAATTTTATGTTTACCTGTACCAATCCTTGGGGCCACTATATTAGGATCAGCTCGTATAGCTTCTGCTAGTGGTTCAATTATTAGCGTAAATAACAATGGCGAGAGGGGACATCCCTGACGGCAGCCCCTACCCACACTGAAGCTATCCGAACCTAATCCATTGGTAACCACAACTGCTTTGGGATCACTATACAATGTTGAGACCCATTTGGTAAACACCTGTCCAACGCCAAACCTTTCCAATGTGTAAAACAAATATGACCATTTGACCCTATCATTTTCCTTTTCCGGGTCTAATGAAACCACTACTCCTGGTATCTTTCCCTGATGACAGGCTTGAATCATATTCCGAGCCCTTCTAATATTATTGGATGATCTACGGCCCTTAATAAACCCCATCTGATCCTCCGTTATAATATGTGGCAGTATCCTTTCTGGTCTCAGTGCTAACGTTTTAGAAAGGATTTTAAAATCTACATTTAGCAAGGATATTGGTCTATATGATGTACAATCTTCTGGGTCCTTTCCCTTTTTAAGGATAAGGGAGATATTTGCCTCTTTCAGCGAAGGCGGGAGACAGCCCTGACTATATGCATAGTTATACATGTCCATAAGTGGACCAACCAATATTTCTGTAAATTCTTTATGGAATTCAGCTTGAAAACCATCTGGGCCCGGTGCCTTACCATTCTGAAGTTGCCTAATTGCATCAAGTATTTCTTGGAGTGTAAGAGGAGCATTTAGGACCGATACTTGTTCCGGAGTTAGGCCTGGAAAAGTCAAATTTTTAAAAAATGACTGCATCCTCCTCGTCCTATCTTCACAATCCTGTGATTTATATAACTCAGAATAAAATTCTCTGAAGATCGCATTAATCTTTTTATGATCATTAGTCAAAATACCCGTACTTTCCTTGATAGATGTAATAGTCTGAGGGGCCTTTTTTTTTCTTTGCAAGAAATGCTGAGTATCTACCCGGTTTGTCGCCATATTCATATAACCTTTGTTTTGCAAATAATATTTCCTTTTTAGCCGTTTGAGTAAGCGTAGTGTTTAGAGCTGTCCTAAGAGCTGTAATCCTTTGCAATTTAATAATAGAAGGTCTATCAGTGTATGCTGTTTCAGCCGCTTTTAATCGGGCTTCAAGCAGACGCTGTTGTTCTCCCTTCAATTTCTTCTGGGTCGCTGAGTAGGAGATGATCAAACCTCGCGTGTAAGCTTTGGTCTCCCACATCATTGACTGGTTGCTAGCTGTACCTGAATTAATTTCTAAAAAAGTTTTAAATTCTTGAGAGAAATACTTTACAAATTTACTATCTTTCATTAGGAAGGGGTCCATACGCCAATGCCGAGGGGATGTCCCATTGTTCCTTGCCTTAGTTTCCATATATACAGCAGCGTGGTCGGAAATTGCTATACTACCTATTTTACAGGATGATATGGAATTTTAAAAAATCGAGGGGGCAAAAAACATATCAATTCTGGTATGACATTTATGTGGATTAGAGTAGAAAGAAAAATCTCTGCCCTGTGGATGAAGACATCTCCAAACATCTACTAATCCTAATTCTTTGTTCAGATCCATCAATTGTCTAGATCTGGGAGATACTCCTGCAGTATCTTGGGAATCCTATCTATTTCCGGATCCATAATACAATTAAAGTCTCCCCCTATAATTATATGACGGGCATCAAAAGCCATCAATTTTGAAAAGGCTTCCGTTATAAATTTAAAGGGGTGTGCCGGGGGGGCAGTACAAATTTAAAATCCCATATTCCTCTCCATTTATGAGGGCTTTAATCAAGATATATCGTCCAGATTCGTCTTTTATCTGCTTTAGGATTTTGAAAGGGAAATTCTTCCGAACAAGAATAACAACTCCCCTGCTTTTTGAGCTAAAAGAAGAAAACAATGCCTGATCAAATCCGCCCTGTCGTAATTTCAAGTGTTCTTTATCCGACAGGTGTGTCTCCTGTAGGAGAGCTATATCAACTCTTTCCTCCTTAAGATTTGATAATATTTTCTTCCTTTTGACTGGCGAATTACTCCCCTTGACATTCCAGGTGCACCACTTAACCGACTGATCAACCATAATCCTCTGGGCCAATCCGAGACCCCTCGGGAGGGGGAACCCTATCCAGAACATCCCGAGCGTAAAACATATAAAATTTACAAAAATAAAACCTCTTTAATACACCCACAACAATACAATAAAAAACTATTTCTAAATAAAAAAAAATATAAAACGTATCTAAGTGGAGATTTTCCCCCTTGTTTCCAGGGGGTGTCACTTCCTCTCCAAAAGTCCATCATATCCTCTCTTAACCAATGCCCCACCCTTGACCCAGGCACTCCTCAATAAAATTAGGAGAATTCAGATATAATACAAAGCTAGAGTTAGCAGTGAGCACCCTACCCCCATCCATACCAACACCTGGATATATTTGGTAATGTTAATACCATATATAAACATATAACTATAAAATTACCACCTCAACAAATAATAATTAAAAATAATAATACAAAATAACAAGGGGAAAACAAAGTGGCACAGTTTTTAATACTGAAAGGTATCCTGAATATGACAGAGGAGTCACTTGGAAGATGACAGAAGAATCCACTCCTGTGGAGTTATTTCAGTTTCGATGAGAGAAAAACACGCTCCTGAAGAAATCTGCTTGCAACATTTGTCTTTGAGTTGGGTTAAACATTTCCAGCATCATACTATTATTTGGGAGACTTGACCCATTTGATTCTGCCGTCAAAGACTGGGCCCAGTATGTGGAAAGAGTGTGTCATTTCTTTTCAGGCAAATTGCTTTGCATCTACCCCAAAGTAACAAGAAATTCTCCTGACAGTTTTTTATTTGGTTTTTAGGAGCCTAACTTTACCTGAGGCCTTTTGAGAGGTGACTGATTTAGTTAAGGAATATTACAATCCCAAACCTCTTCTAATTCTGAGGGTCTATCAGTTTTACTTGGTAACTCTAGAACCAGGAGAATACGGATTGGGATTTTTGACTAGGTTAAGATGACTGTCAAGGGCATGTGACTTTGATTTGACCCTTAATGAGATGCTCAGAGACCATTTGTAGGGTTAATGATGTAAACGTGCAAAAATGCTACTAGCTGAAGTTCAACTGGACTTCAAACAGGCAGTAAAACTGACTTTATCATTAGAAAGTACAGCAAGTGAAGCATATGAGTTACAGGATTTTCTGATGGAAGTGGACACCCTTGCCAGTCTGACAGCTTGGGGAACACCAGTTGAGTGAAGGTAATTGCAAAGCCTCACACGGTAAATTCCGAACAGAGGGACTCTGTCAGCCCACAGCAAAACCCCAAAACACAGCCAAGTTTCGACCAATTGGTTAAAACTTTCTTCAGGATCCAGGCTGGCAATCGGTTTTGGTTGCTGCTGGTATGCAGACTTGAGACAGTAAAAGAGTCCCACCAGACCTAAATTGAGTAAGAGAACTTGTAGGCTGGTATCCTGGAGAGTTCACACTCTGTAAAACCCACCTACATCTGGTTTGGAACAGTTAAGTTGCTGAGCAAGATCCAAATCTGAACCAGTCAAAATAAACATCTGGTTAAATGGTCACCCTGGTGCTGAAGGAGGTCAGTACTGGCATGACAATTTCAGTGATCACAGAACCAGTCTTTAACAAAATTCACTCAGGACTCCAACCCTTAAGTTAGCACAAGATATCGGTTAGACATGAGAATCTATACTGGGGAACCCTTACAGATAAAGGGTATAACTTTGGTTCTGGTCTCTTATGCGAAGCAGCTGATTCAGTTACCACTGATTGTAGTAAAAGCCCTAAACTTGATGGGGTGAAATTCTTAGAAAATGGCTGCCTGAGTGAAGTCTTAATTAAATTCCTGGACGTTTTTCAAAAAGGTCCAGGGACTATCAAAGGACCCAAGGCAACCTTGCATGTTGACTAGGAAGCAATTCCATGATTCTGCAAGGGCCACCCAGTGCCATTTGCCTTACAGGCAAATCAGAAGGCTGGAAAGTAAAGGAATCATCAAATCAGTCCAAATTGCAGATTGGGCAGCATCGGTCATACTGATTGTGAAACCCGACGGATCTGTTCACCATTGTGGGGACTTTAAACAAATGATAAACTGCTTTTGCAGCAGGATAAATAACCAACCCCTTACATAGAGGATTTATATGCAAAGCTGGCAGCAGGGGGAGCTGTCCTTCACAAAGTTGGACATGAGCCATGCATACTTGCAATTATGGTTGATGGACAATGTTTTACAAGGTCTACGCCAGGTTGCCCTTTATCTAGATGTACTAATAACCATGAAGACCAATGAGGAGCACTTGAGGAACTTAAACATAGTCCATAGACATTTTTCCCAAGCGACAGCTGACAATATCAGACTTTGGATGCAGAAAGATCCAGGTCTGGCAAAACTGAAACACCTGGTGTTTGGGGAAGCCAAAGGGCCGACACGACCAGAAATGAAGTCATTTTGGACGTGGAGAGACCAGATCACAGTAGAGAATGGCATGTTATTATGGGGAGCAAGAATGATTGTCCTGCACGAAGGTTGCTGCCAAATACTGGCTGAACTCCTCCAGGGTTATCCAGCAATTTCCAAAATGAAGACGTTGACAAGAATTTGACTGCTAGCCAGGATTTGATACAGACATAGTCGTGATGGTAGGGCAGTGTCCAGAGTGCCAACAAGGACAAAAATTACTGTCAGCAGTTCCCCCACATTCACGTGAATGGCTGGCTAAGCCCTGGAATTGGTTACACATTGTGCTCGTGAAAGGACCTGCATAGTCAATGTTCTTAAACATTGTGGACACCCACTCAGTCGTATCTTCCCAGACCTTGGGGGTGACGGTGAAAAGGCATCAGGAACACCATGCAGGACACGAGACTCCACTAAGTAAGAGAGACTATTTACTTCAGGGGACAAGGTTTGGGTAGAAGCCATGGGAATATCCCTGTATGGGTGAAAGGCATGGTCAACATGACGTCAGGTCCAGAGACAAATAAAGGTTGTGTATGTACGTGGTCCTGAACAAGCACGCAGGCCACATGAAAGCTGCAAACTCGAACTGTGCGAGAACAAAATGTGCCCAGCTTCTTGACTGTGCCTCTGACTGTTCCGGAACCCATGGGTTCTCCCTGTCAGTCATTCATTGAAGGTACCTCTGAATATGCGATGACATGGCAAATTTTGCAGTCTGAACAGGAGAATTAATTCCTTTGAGATATTGTGTGCGCAAAAGGTGAGCTATTGTCTGTTACACATTGCTCATCTCAGGGGCAAAGTTGGAGGAACCTGTCTCAGTGCTAAAACATGCAGGAGGAAATACAAAAAAGATCTGCCCTGTGTCCTTGAACTCAAGAGAAGGGATGTAGTGATTGTACTGCAGTCAGCCCTAGCTGTCAGATATAAGCTGGAATGTCTGACATTCCTGTTCACTCGGGGCTGGATCAATGTCAAGGACTCTCCATGTGTAAGTAAAGGGTGATTGGAATACAGGTCTATGTGGAGTTATTTCAGTTTGTCTTTGAAATTCTCTTCCACAGTGCGCAGTTATGGTTTGATGAGTGAATATATTTCAGGGCTCAGATTGACATAATTTTGACAAGGGGTTTAAGGATTGTGGAGACTAGGTTGCAGCCTTAATCCCACTTTCTTGCCAAACAGCCATGACCTTACTGAATGGTGAAACCGGCTCAATGGACTAAATGGCCTACTGCTGCTCTTTTTAAAATGATCAAATGACATGTCCAATTCAATTTTTGAAACATGCCTTTTTGCTCAAAAATTCAGTTTTTAGTAAAAATATGGCCTGTATTTCATAAATCCAGACTGAGTAACCACCTTTGGATCCCTAGTCATATAATGCAAGTCCATATTTGCAAATCCCTGCTACTAATGTAACATATTTGATGCAAGTGCAGTTTAGGTAGGGTCTCAACACTGTATCAGGTAGTGCAAGCTACATTTGGAACTTGTGTAGAGTTGCTCTTGGTTACCCTGCAAGGCCATCTGCTGTCTGCGCTGAAAGCTTGCAGCCTCCTGCCAGCCATGCTGCAACCAATGAATGTTAAAAATGTGTACGCAATCAAAAATGTAATACACACATTGATTTATCCCTCTTTGCTTTTATTGAGCAGCAGTGTGATATTTCCTAATCTTCAATGATTTGACACAATTACCACTTTGACAAAATTGCATCTGTGCTTTCACTGTCTCAGCCCAATGTGTTCAGAATTCTTAGGTGCAAACCATCTAATGCATATTACTTTCCTGATCTTATAGACAAAAATGTTAGATGTCATGCCTAGAGCTGCAACTAGCTTTCCATCAAGTCATCCATTTCAAAGATATGCTTCCAGTTCCCTTCTGTTTGACACATTTGTATTTTCAAAGCCATTTTGATTAAAAAAAAATCTTTTGCTGTAATTCTTAAAAATCAAACCAGTTAGAAGATTTATGTCTCAAGATCACTCTTATTTCCTCTCCTAGTTGCTGTGACCATGTGATGGTTGATATCGTCTTGAACATCAGCAGTTTTTACAATCGTTGTTTATTCACCATAGCTATAAAGTAGAGAGATTTTTTTCTCAAAATAACATTCAATTTTGAAATTTTATATGACCTTTCGATTTTTAATTTCTTTTTATTAAAAGAAAAGCTAAAATCCAATCTTGCCTTTAATCTCTCCTTTCACTCATGCTGTATTCTTAATTCAGCTTGCAGTTGGCAGCCATAATCCAATATGGATTCTTTATACCCAAAAAAAAAACTGTCTATTGTGATCTCAGAAGTTGATAATGAAACTTCCCAATGTTACAAACTCATCCACACATTATGTGCAAATCATGCAGTGTTTGGGGTTTAGATAATTATCATTTTGTAAGAGAGCCTACTCTTGTCAGCAAAATAAAACACACTTTTCCACTTAGCTAGTGTTACATTCCCAATAAACTTTTAAGACTGCTAAGGATGGATCTTTGTAAACGTTCTCGGCATTGACAAACCTAAATCCATCTGGATGGCCTGTAGCTGTTGAGATACCTATTGTATTAATGTCTTGACTTCTCTGTCTGAAGTTAGGTCTAACTTGCAGTATTGTAATTCTATCACTGGTAGGGGCAAGGAGACAGATCACACATAGACCTTAACATAAGAATAAAAACTGATGCCAATCTGACACAAGTTGGCAATTTAGCTGCACTGAACAAATTGATTCCCAAGAAGTTTGGAGTTACATTGACGACAAACTTTTAAATATATATGGGGTCCTAGAGTTATGAATAGTATTGGTAGATGGTTCCATTTCTTTTTAAATGCATGCATGGGACGTGAGCTAGGCCAATGTTTATTGCAGTGGAAAAGGTGGTGGTAAGCTGCCCTCTTGAACTGCTGCTGTTCAATTCCATGGTTGTGGGAGATGGATTTAGAAGAGGAGTCTTGAGTTCAGTGTTCAGTAGCACAAAATGATCTTAATTGGAACTCCTTACCAATTCAGAGTGGGGGAAGCCTCTTGAGACAGACTCCAAGACATTCTAACTCTCCCATTTATTTATACATTTTGCATTACACGCAATATTGACATCACTGTTAGCCATATCCTATCTAACCTGCGCATCCAATTCTGTAAATACACAATCAATGGTGAACAACTTCATGGATAGCTCTAGGTCTTCCAGTGTTCTCATGTTTGTCAGGCATCTTTACCAACTATTCTTGGGCTCTCATAATACATCTTACGCAACACCTGTTATTTTTCTTTCCTGCTGTCAAGTTTCCCTGTTACCAGGCCTCCCTGCTGTCAAGAATATTTCCGCATTGACATTATTCCATTATTCAATCCCTCCTAATAGGAGAATGGAGATATCTACCTATTGTTTAAGGTTGCTTGTTTATTGGAGTTTAGTTAAATCCTCTATCAAATGTAAGTTGTATCTGTAATCCTAACATACCCTTATGAGTTTGTTCATGGCACTCACCTAAAAGTTCTTAGTTATTGTGGGATCAGACTTTTCATTCTGATCTTTACTAAACAACAAACTTTAACCAGGCTTGCGGAAAGGTGTCCATCTGAGATTCACTCATCCAAAATGTATCCCATCTGCTGTCTACATTCCTTCACTCTTTTTCTCATAAAGATCATCTTGTGATTTACCATGAGGCATTTTCTAACTCTGGGAACTGCTGAGTTCAGCTAGTGGTTCATTTCAGCTATTCTATGTTAGTTAAAAACCACAGTCATTTTGTTACCTTCAGCCATTGGCACCTCCAACAATGACTGACGAGGAATCACATCTGCTCTTAGGCTAACTATTGGCATAAGCTGGAATGGTCTACAAGTTGATACTAAACCTGGTGACTGCATTATGGATACATTTCCTTGGCTGTCATGGAATGGGATTTCAACCCAGAGCATTTGGCTCAGGCAAGGATGTCACATTTTATCCCACAACCTTTTTAATTGTATTAACTATTGGAAGTAAATTTGAAGATGATCAGTAACTTCACTGAAACATTATGTTGAATATTACTTGCTTTGGTTTTATCAGTTTTTTTTTCCCTGCCAATGTTGAAGACTTTTTTGTTATTGCTCTTTGCAGCATTTGGGCCAAATAAATAACTAAGTTAACTTCATTCAGAGTGCTGTTTGGATGCTGTGCTATCTAGTCAGCTAGCAAACTCGGTGAAGGTTCACACAAAGTGTAATCCTTAGAGATTTAATTTTCTGTTGTGTCAGCTAAAGCATCTAGTCTCCACATTATACTCGAGATCCCTATGCAAGGGAGCCATGAATGCAAAAGTCAACATCGTCTGCAATTAAACCAAACACCCCCTCCCCTCAGTCCTCAGCAAAGTTTGCTCAACTTGACTCTGCAATTATTTTTCTGACAGTTAATGAAATATGAGCTGTTCCTCATCTGCTGCAGGCTGTAGCGCTTGTCATTTTGTAAATGAAATTTATTTGCCCTGCAGGGAGCCTTCCAGAGTTTGGACTTCCCAGTGATTTCAAAAAATAGGTCCACTATGAGAATGTCCTCCCTGTCCAGGAATAAGAGTTTAGCATCATACTTGTCTTGAATAACTTAGGGTAATTTTGTGGCGTTCTCTCAAGATCTAGTGTTTTGAGCTGTTTTCAGTGGTTAAACTAAAATGAGCAGCTTAAAATCAATGCTGTGATAATTTTGCTTGTTATACTGCTGATGTTTAGCACAGTGGATTATAATGTACAGGATTTACTTCCAGGAGAAAGTGAGGACTGCAGATGCTGGAAATCGGAGTCGAGTGCGTTGCTGGAAAAGCACAGCAGGTCAGGCAGCATCCAAAAGCAGGAGAATCGATGTTTCGGGCATAAGCCCTTCATCAGGAATCTCCCATTTCAGTTCCTAATCTGAGACATACCCAAAAGGCTATAGATGAGAAACCATTAGCAGTCCACCTTTTATTGTTACCAGCCACTATTGAGCAATAGACAAAGAGTATTGCGAAGATCTGGTAGCACCAGTTCATTGTTTTGGTAGCCTACAAGGCTAATTAAAATTTATGTAGGGGAAAAGGGCTGAAAAAGAGTGCTCCCTATTGTCCTGTGTGCACTCTCTGAAATAGTGTTTTGCCTTATTCAGCTTGAGGCACATGAAGAGAAAAGTAATAACTTTGTCATTAGTCTCATCCAGTGAACAAATGCCCCCCAACTGGAGATCAAAGATCAGCTGTGATTCTACATGTGGTTATTGTTGAATGATCGTTAATGGAGATCAAGTGAGAACAGAATTGAGCTTTGTTGTAATGCCTTTATGATAACACATTGACATTTACTATCTAGAATCTTATAGCAAGAATGTCCTTTGTCAGTTACCAAAGATTAGCGAGCATATGTGGAATTGTATCCCAACATGTGTGCACATCTTCATGGAAGGATATGAAAAAGCACTAATATACTAGTGATGCTTCTGATGAAGGATTAGATGCCTGGCTGAAACTTATTGACTTGGTGCATGTTGCAGAGTGAATCTAGTCCTGCTTCCTGTGCATTCATGTGACAATTTCAAAGAGGACATCCATGTTTTTAATGAAAACAGCAAATGCTGGTGATCACAGCAGGTCAGGCAACATCCATGGAAAGAGCAAGCTAACATTTCATGCTAGATGGTTCTTCATGAGAGCTGATGTGAAGTGTGGAGGGAGCAGCATTTATGATTTAGTTATGGGTTGGGGTCGTGTTGAGTGCTGGGGGAGGAAGGATGTTGATAGTTCAAGTTGTGATCAGAATGTGAGAATGACAGAACAATAATGTGTCTAACTGCCAGACTTGAAAGAACAGACAGTTCCATTGAGGTGGGGGAAGCAGAGAGAGGACATGGTGACAGAATATAACAAGTAAAGCTAAAAGGGAAGTAAAGGAATGGGGGTTGGTTCACGATTTGAAGGTGTTGAACTCCATATTAAAATGCCTAGTCTGAAGAGGAGATGTTGTTCCTCAAGTTTGCATTGACTTACTGCACCTTGCCAAGAACAGACAAATGGGCATGCAAGTGTCCTGCAGTGTTCCAGTGAATCATATTGCAAACTGGAGGAACAACACCTCTTCTTTAGACTAGGCATTTTATAACCTTCTGGACTTATTATGGAGTCTAACAGGTTCATATTGTGAACCAAGCTCTATTCCTTTCCTATATAAAAGCAAATTACTGCGGATACTGGAATCTGAAACCAAAAGAGAGAATGCTGGAAAATCTCAGCAAGTCTGGCAGGTTTGACAAAGGGTCAGTTAAATTCGAAACGTCAGCTCTTTTCTCTCCTTACAGTGCTGCCAGACCTACTGAGATTTTCCAGCATTTTCTCTTTCCATTCCTTTCCTTCTCTTCTGGCTTTAGTAGTTACACTTTCTGTCACCATATCCTCTCTCCACTTCCCCAGTGAGACTGTCTGTTCCTTCAAATCTGGAAGTAAGACAAACAATTGTTCTGCCATTCTCACATTCCGATCACTTAATCTGCGCTATCTACATCCTTTCTCCCCCAGCACTCTATACCCTCACCCCCACACACAACTACAGCATAAATGCTGTCCCCTTCACACTTCACATCAACTTTGATGAAGAGCCATCTAGACTCAAAACATTAGCCTCCCTTCTCTCTGGCGATGCTGCTTGACCTGCTGTGATCTCCAGCAGTTGCTGTTTTCAGTACAGATTCTAGTATCTGCAGTAATTTGCTCCTTCATGTTTTTAATCATGTTTTTGTACCTGTATCTGAGAAATGGGATTAAAGCAATGGTTACGAAGCTTCCGGTAGGTTTGTAAAGTACCATTCTACTTTTAAGTTTTTATTTTTTAGGTTCCCTGCATTCTTCATTTTGTTTACTTTGCCTTTCAGTGTATTTTTCCTGTGTTGTTTTCCCATTTGGTTTTTCCCCTCTGCTCCTCCATCCCCAGATCAGACTCCAGCTGTGGGACACTGCAGGCCAGGAGCGATTCCGCAGCCTCATTCCCAGCTACATTCGTGACTCGGCTGCTGCTGTTGTAGTGTTTGATATTGCAAGTAGGTATTCGGTGTATGTGTTT